>NC_068285.1:17582356-17682356 GCF_025860055.1 Xyrauchen texanus | reverse complement strand
GTTTGACAACAGTGATTTTTCTCATGTGTTCTCTTATCTTAAAACATTTAAAAGGATAATGTAAATACTGTCATAATTTAGTCACCCTCATGTTGTTCCAAACCTGGTCCTGAGTTATATTAGGCAGAATGTAAACCTCATTCATCATTCACATTCCTTATATGAAAAAGGATGCAGTGAAATTGAATGGTGACTGACAGTAACCATATCTGGCTAATAAATCCAATAACTTTGTTCCATGGATGACAGAAAGTAATATAATAGTAGTATAATATATTTCAGTTTAACTCTAGTGCATAAACTCTTATGTCGATACTTCAAATGTTGTGAAAAACTGGTTTGGAAACCCTTTTTGTTGTGAAAAGTGGCATTAATGCAAAAATATGGTGTCACATGACAGAATTTCCCCAATCATTAGCCTGTGTTAATCATGATGACAAGTTATACAGCATTGAAAGCCAATTTATTGTTTGTGAAGCATTACTCGCACTGTTATGGATTGGTCTTAACTGCATAACTGCACAGATCAGATGCTGCAAACACATCTGCCTCATGACACTTCCAGGAGTGCCAACACAAATATCTTCTATCATGGAGAACAATTGAATCGCCACTCTTTGTGATTAATTTAATCATGGTAGACATCCGTTTATTTTATTTTCCACACCATTCAAAATAATAGATGGCAGTCATGGAATTAGCCCACAATATAAAAAACGTGTAATTTCTGTGTACAAAGATGTTTGAAATGAAAAATAAATACACAATACTAGGATAAAAGTATAGTATTGTAAAAGTACAGGCAAAATTTCCTGTAATAAATTAAATAAATTACCAAACTAATAAAGCATTAAATTAAAAAAATCAATTACCTAACAAAAAAACTATTGTTAGGCCTATATATTTCCCTTTTCTTTACACAAACTTAAAGTAGCCTTACCCTGTAGATGGAAAAAAATCGGCAGAATGACATTCTCAGAATGTTCTACACTTTTCAAGACTATAAACTATCAGATCTATTTGTCCAATGCGGAGTTCAAATTCAGAATATTATAGCTTTTGAACATTTTAAAACATTGAAATATTTTAAATCGAACCCTCTTCAACTCGGATCACATTTGCTGAGCTTCTTCAGAAAATGTCAATTGCATTTTGATGCTAAAATAAATTTTAGATGATAATTGAGTTCAGTTGGTCATTAATGATAAATATGTGGGACATAATGCAGTTGTAATGGCGATGCTTTAGATGATTGTTCAAATTAGCCTATTGAACATCAGTAATGTATCAAATGTTATTACACTGCATACATTTTTCTTTAATATGCATTTAGCATATACACATCGATGGATGGTCCTTATACTAAGACCAAAGGTTTACCCCACCACTTGGTTTAGGTTTCCAGCTTGAAAAGGGCCATGATGATTCGCTTTTGGGTCGGGACAGGTGGCAACATACGCTAGACACAACATAGGGACATCTGGGAGGTGAAAGGTACCCAATTAGCGATATACACACATTTCTGTATGGAAACAAGGGCAGATTTCTTTTGCGATAAACCAAAACGTATGGGACAAAATGTTTTTTTTTAATCATGACTTCATCACGCACACAATTTTTATAGAAAAAACGCCATTTGAATAGAAACTAGCAGAAGACGGCAAATTTCTCCCAAAAAAATGTATGCATTTTCACTTTGTCAATAACAAAACAGCGCAAAGTGTGTGGAAACTAGGTTATTGACTATTGTCTTTTTATCAGAAGGGAGTAAAGTGGAAAATGAAAAGAAGCATGTAGGAGTGTAGTGAAAGCTGTTTTACTGAATCTGTGCAATCCTCTGAGGCCTGAATGTATGTCTTAAACAAGGAAAGTTTAGGTAAAGGAAGTTCACCATAACTTCCATTACCTAAACTTTCCTTGTTTAAGACATACATTCAGGCAATTTTTTCTGAACTGGTATAAAAAAGGAAAATTTGTAATAATCTGTGAATTATTTTTTTTATTAATTGTTTATTTTTTGGTGGGTAGAGAATGGAAAGGAGGATGAGAAAAAGAGTAAGAGATGTTGTGGGTTGTGTGTTGTGTTATTCTGCAGGCCAGTTGTGTGAAATATGCCTTATATTGGGATATTGAAGCTCCTGCACAAATGAAGATGGCTAAAACCATTGTTATAATTG
The DNA here is from genome assembly GCF_025860055.1 of Xyrauchen texanus. Taxonomy (NCBI): domain Eukaryota; kingdom Metazoa; phylum Chordata; class Actinopteri; order Cypriniformes; family Catostomidae; genus Xyrauchen; species Xyrauchen texanus. The sequence continues at coordinate 17,680,179 of NC_068285.1, read as the reverse complement.
TTAAAGAAGATCTCTGTTCTGTCAATTGGCAAAATGCCTTTAAATGAAAATCCTTTTTTAAAGCCTTTACAACGTCATGGTTACTGTTGTAACCTCCATTCCCTGAGGAAGGGAACGAGAAGTTGACACAAGGGGTCTTCCTAGGACGCCAGATGTACCTCTGAACTTGAGGAAAGGCCAATGTCAAGTTGGCAGACAGAATTTGCATGTCCCGCCCCGAACATATGGGTATAAAGGGAAGCGGGGCAGCGAGTGTCAGTCAGGATTTTGTGCTGAGGAGCTGAAAATAATGTACGGCCATTTAATGCACGTCTAATGCTGTGGCAGGAGGGACACAATGTCTCGTTCCCTCCCTCGGGGAACGGAGGTTACAACAGTAACCATGACGTTCCCCTTCTGTCACTCACTCGACGTTGTGTCGAACTAAGTGACACAAGGGGTCCCATCTAAAAACGCAATGCGCTGACCGTGTTACGTGAACTGTCGAGACAGGTGCAAGCAGGCTACTGCATGCTAAAGGCAACTGTGTCGGCTGAATGTAGCCATCCCCAACGCCCCCAAGAGATGTCACATACAGACCTTAGGTTCTCTGCACCCCTGAGGGGGGGAATAGGTGCTACATGACTAAACACGACTCAACCCTGAGATTGTAGAATCTGGCAAAGGTATTGGGTGTTTCCCAGCCCGCTGCTCTGCAGATGTCTGCTAGGGAGGTGCCGTTGGCCAGTGCCCATGGGAATGCCACACTTCTCGTTGAGTGTGCTCGAACCCGCAAGGGGGCGGGCATGGCCTGGATCTGGTAGGCCAGAGAGATGGCTTCAACGACCCAGTGAGCTAACCTCTGTCCCTTTCCGCCGTCCGCCGAAGCAGACAAAGAGCTGCTCAGAACATCTAGAGCTCTGCGTGCGGAAAACCATGCCGAGAAAAGAGATGCTCTGAACCGGGGCGAGCTTGCTCTTTTCCCAGTTGACCTGAAACCCTAGACGGCTGAGTTGCCTGAGCACCTGGTCCCTGTGAGCGCATAGTAACTCTCGAGAGTGAGCTAGGATGAGCCAGTCATCAAGGTAGTTCAGTATGTGGATGCCCACTTCCCTTATCGGGGCAAGAGCTGCCTCTGTGACCTTCGTGAAGATACGAGAGGGCAGGGACAGGCTGAAGGGGAGGATCTTGTACTGATACGCCTGTCCGTCGAACAGTAGGGAGGGTCGGTGTCGAACGAGATGGAGGCGTGGAAGTATGCCTCCTTCAGGTCTACCACCGCGAACCAATCTAGCTGTCGAACGCAGGTAAGAATGTGTTTCTGCGTGAGCATTTTGAACGTTAGTCAAAGCCCGGTTGAGAACTCACTGGTCCAAGATTGGTCGCAACCCGCCATCTTTTTGGGTATGATGAAGTAAGTACTTACCAACTCTTTGGTAAGAAAACATCTGCCAACATAAATGTAAACACACACACATTCCTTTCATGCTGACACACTTTGTAGTCGCTGCAGGTAAACAGAGTGTTTGCTGCTCTCTCCTTTACCTCTTTGGAATTTCCCACACACCCGCGGGGAAAATCGTATCATTTTCTCCTTAACATTTACCATCTTATACAATCCCATTCCTGTTCTGTTTCTATGTGAACACCAATGACAGGTTCATGACAATGAGTGAAATTGAATGTGTTGTAGACATTTTCCATCAAAATAATGAATAATCAATAATTGAATAGTCCTATTGTGCTTTAAAAATGTCTCTGACCTTTTTTAATTGCCATTTGTCATTAGCCCCAATATGTCTTCATGGAAGGAGAGGGACCAATAGTAAATTATTTTTCCTGCTTTTATAATGTACACTTTAATACTTTTAAATAATATAAAATATACACACAATATGTTAATTATATTTGTAATAACAATTGTAGAATTTGTTATCCTTTAGTGTAAAAAAGTTTCGGAAAAAAAAAAAATATATATATATATATATACACTCACCTAAAGGATTATTAGGAACATCTGTTCAATTTCTCATTAATGCAATTATCTAATCAACCAATCACATGGCAGTTGCTTCAATGCATTTAGGGGTGTGGTCCTGGTCAAGACAATCTCCTGAACTCCAAACTGAATGTCAGAATGGGAAAGAAAGGTGATTTAAGCAATTTTGAGCGTGGCATGTTTGTTGATGCCAGACGGGCCGGTCTGAGTATTTCACAATCTGCTCAGTTACTGGGATTTTCACGCACAACCATTTCTAGGGTTTACAAAGAATAGTGTGAAAAGGGAAAAACATCCAGTATGTGGCAGTCCTGTGGGTGAAAATGCCTTGTTGATGCTAGAGGTCAGAGGAGAATGGGCCAACTGATTCAAGCTGATAGAAGAGCAACTTTGACTGAAATAACCACTCGTTACAACCGAGGTATGCAGCAAAGCATTTGTGAAGCCACAACACGCACAACCTTGAGGCGGATGGGCTACAACAGCAGAAGACCCCACCGGGTACCACTCATCTCCACTACAAATAGGAAAAAGAGGCTACAATTTGCAAGAGCTCACCAAAATTGGACAGTTGAAGACTGGAAAAATGTTGCCTGGTCTGATGAGTCTCGATTTCTGTTGAGACATTCAGATGGTAGAGTCAGAATTTGGCGTAAACAGAATGAGAACATGGATCCATCATGCCTTGTTACCACTGTGCAGGCTGGTGGTGGTGGTGTAATGGTGTGGGGGTGTTTTCTTGGCACACTTTAGGCCCCTTAGTGCCAATTGGGCATCGTTTAAGTGCCACGGCCTACCTGAGCATTGTTTCTGACCATGTCCATCCCTTTATGGCCACCATGTACCCATCCTCTCATGGCTACTTCCAGCAGGATAATGCACCATGTCACAAAGCTCGAATCATTTCAAATTGGTTTCTTGAACATGACAATGAGTTCACTGTACTAAAATGGCCCCCACAGTCACCAGATCTCAACCCAATAGAGCATCTTTGGGATGTGGTGGAACGGGAGCTTCGTGCCCTGGATGTGCATCCCACAAATCTCCATCAACTGCAAGATGCTATCCTATCAATATGGGCCAACATTTCTAAAGAATGCTTTCAGCACCTTGTTGAGTCAATGCCACGTAGAATTAAGACAGTTCTGAAGGCGAAAGGGAGTCAAACACAGTATTAGTATGGTGTTCCTAATAATCCTTTAGGTGAGTGTATATATGTATATATATATATATATATATATATATATATATATATATATATATATATATATATATAAAGCGTAATCAAAATTTGGTGTGATAACTTTTGCCTTCAAAATAGCACTAATTCTCCTAGATACACCTGGACACATTTTGTCTTGGTTCTTTGCAGGTAGGATGTTCCAAGCTTCTTTGAGAACTTGGCAAATTTCTTCAATCTATTTACGCTGTCTCAATTGATTCTGTCTCTTCATGTTATCCCAAACTGACTCAGTGATGTTGAGATCTGGGCACTGTGAGGGCCATACAATTTGTTATAGGGCTCTGTGTTCTTCTTCTGTTCAAATATATTTGCAAAGGGAATGTTGAAATCTGAAATTAATGTTTCCTACTGATACACTAAAAGCAGAATATAAAAAATAACTGACATTTAATAACTGAATAACTAAAGGTTTTTGTGAAAAATCTAATTTGTGCACTGTACTGTTCATTATATTTTACACCACGAGTCTTTTAAATGTTTGATTCTGATTGTTGACGGATTATCTAAGGTGTTCAATTATTTTCCAGTAAACGCATGTCTATGAAGTTGTTCCAGGTCTTGACAGCGCAACGGTTCCATATTGCTTTGCCAACTTTTTAAAGTTATTTCATAGAGCCATACAGGCTACCACAACAAAATAACCATTTAAGGCAAAGACATTGGTTAAGTACATCGAATAAGAATGACAAACAATGTCTATATATCCTACATTTATTTAAATTTTGGTTGAAAAGCACTATTGCACTTCCTCTTCCTCTCTCTCTTTCTCTCTCGTCTCACCCACACTCGCACCATACACAGGCTACCACAACATAACCATCGCAAAGTCAAGTCAAGTCAAGTCATTTTTATTTGTGTAGCACCTTTCACAACACACATCGTTTCAAAGCAGCTTTACAGATGATAAGGCATTTACAGAAGATACAACTGTATTGTCTATAATGTCTATGAGTCATCATTGTGTAGTTTGATAAAATACGATTGTGAATTGTGTTTAAAAATAAATAATTAAATAATAATTGTATTTATAACCCCACTGTAGCAAGGAACACAAAACTCCATAAGATGTTGGTTAATGGATAAAAATAACCTTGGGAGCAACCAGACTCACTGTGGGGGCCAGTTCCCCTCTGGCTAACATCATGAATATAGTGCCAATATTACTTAAGAATGCTGTTCTACAAACATTGGTATCTGATTTTCAAAGGACAGATTGGTATCAAATATAACACCTAAGTTCTTCGTTGTTGAAGATAATGTAATAGTACATCCATCGAGAGTCAAATTATATTTTTGCTTCTTATTTTTATTTTTAGGTCCAATAATTAGTACCTCTGTTTTGTTGGAATTGAGTAGAAGTACATTTCTGGCCATCCAATCTTTTATTTAATTGATACACTCTGCTAATTTGGAGGATTGTGAAATCTCATCAGGTTTTGAAAAAATATAAAGTTGGTATCGTCAGCATAACAGTGAAAATTATTTCAGATAAGATTCCTGACAATATCTCCCAGGGGAAGCATATACAAGGAGAAAAGCAAAGGCCCTAAAACGAAATATTGCACTAAACCGATTGGAACATGGTTCTGTCCTGACAGTCCTGCTCCCCTGTAAGATGCCGCCCTGACGCATAAGATGCCCATGTCGGGGTCTGGGTAGCTCAGCGAGAAAAGATGCTGGTACCACCCCTGGAGTCGTGAGTTTGAATCCAGGTTGTGCTGAATGACTCCAGCCAGGTCTCCTAAGAAACCAAACTGGCCCGGTTGCTAGGGAGGGTAGAGTTACATGGGGTAACCTCCTCATGGTCACTATAATATGGTTCGCTCTCGGTGGGGCGTGTGGTGAGTTGTGTGTTGATGCCGTGCGGAATAGCGTGAGCCTCCACATGCGCTATATCTCCATGGTAACACACTCGTGACTCGGACTCGAGTCCTAGTCCAAACTCATCTACCCCAACTTGAAAAGTGTGCTGATGTTATCAATCTTTACACTAAAATGCAAATTGGTTTGATTTTTTGTTCTCAAATACATATAAATTAATGTATTTTTAAGTTCAGCTTAAGCATCCAAATAATTTTTGGGGTCACTGTATATGTGTATGTCTATATATACATTATGTATGTATATATATATATATATATATATATATATAAGTTTGTGCCTTACACACGTGGCTGATGTCTTTATGGACATGTGAAACCCCCTGTTTTTTAATAATTTCAGCTAATGATTAAAGATAGTTCATTGATTACTCACACTTATGGAAGAAGGAATATATTATCACTCTGTGGGTTGTCACTAGGTTACAAATTTGCTAGGTTGATGTGGAATGTCTATCACCTAGATACCAGGCATACAACAAATATTCCATCTGTCTTGTAAAGCTTTGGATATTAGGGTTGCACATAAACTTGAACTAAGAACCCTGGGAGCCATTGGAATATCTCTGTCATTCCGCTGCATACTGCGAACATTGACTCATTGGTTAGTCATTGGCAGAATATTGTAGATTAGAGTTCCTGTTTATTTTGTCCAGACAATCCAAAGGAAGTTGACTAAGATAATGTGTGTACCAGTGATGGCAATGTCTATTTATATGCCAATATGTGAATGTGTCAGTCAGCCATCTACAGTAATGTTACTGTGAACAACACGTTAATTCTCAGAGTATCATATTGTCCAAAGCTCAGGCATGTGGAACAGGAGTTTTAGTGTTGATCACTGGCACGCTAGGTAATGCTGATGCCAGGAATGCTGAATCAGGTTGGTGTGGCATGCATGTTCACAAGGCCTGTTGGCAGGTTACGGAGTAAGAGCTATTGTTCAAGATTCAGAGTATCTGCAGAGGCTGCATTCAAGGCCACTACTTCTCTTTTAGCAAAGCTTTGATCATAACTCAACTTATATTATCTCTGATGGGACAAATGGTTGTCCATGGCAATAACAGTAGGTTTTTGAAAATAAGTTCTGCAAGACCTTACAGACAAAGAATCCATTAATCATGGATCAGAAGAATCCTCTGGGCCTAAGAGTATTCATCAATCTTCAGTGATAAACTTACAGCACATTTAAGATATGCATTTCATCAGGAGACATGTTCCCTGGGTATTGAACCCATGGCCTTGGTGTTACTAGCAGTATGCTCTACAAGTTACAGGAACATATTTTTAGTTCTATGCTCTGAAAAGTCGGTATGCCTGAACTAATCACTCACAATCACACTCTATATAAAGTGTTCAACTCAAAATTGCGTCACTGTCTGGACGACAGCTGGTCGACTCGCAAATTACATGAAGTCCTGTGGTAAATGTAATAAAAGGTTTAGTAACAGTTTGGCGGGTTTCTTGGAAAGCACTGTGCTGGTATTTATCACCTGTCAGCACATAATTAACTAATGAAAGTTTGATTAAATTGGCTGATGAGGTTTAATTGAGTGTTTGGCTTATGTGTTTATCTATATTGTAACTGATGGCTTCTGAATGTTTCTCAATCAGCATAGAGCACATCTTTTCAGTATTTCGGGTTGTATTATTTTAGGAGTAAACAGTTCCTAAAACAGGAACTGTTATTTAAAATTACAAACAACAGATTTCATTGCCCTAGGGTCTTGAGAAATTCTGTTAAACATATAACAATATAAGGATTCCCCGTGAGAAACATCAGTGAGAGTGCTCAAATAATCAGCTTGCTAGTCATCAGATGGGCCAAAGTTCTGCTCACTAAAAAGCATCTGTTAAATGACTAAATGTAAACAGTGTTGACCTTGATTGTACGAGTCAGAATAGATCAGCTTTGTCCTTTTGGTTTAACCTAACCCCTCACAAAATCTTTCAGGCAATGCTCAACATATTTCAGGAAAGATAGGCAGGTGGTCAGTAGGTCTCAAACATAATTTCAATGTCAGTAGTTTAATACATTTTTGGGCAGTATACATTTTTCTGTAAACAAGCTTTAATTTCAAACTTTCCCCAGTGGTGCCCAGATGTATGTTTGGAAGGAGCCCAGCTCCTCTCAGTGGTGTAGGGGCTTGGGTTTTCTGCATGCCTTTTCTCCTTCCATCCTATAGAATGGGACGTTTAGCCTTTCCTGTTTTTCAACAGCATGGAACCATGTCAACATGATTAAACTTAATGCATGTCACTTCCCATAATTCCCTGGCCTCTTTACGCAATGTTTTAGAATTAATAGTGGATGTCATTAACAGTAACTTGCTGTTACACTGATTTATGGCAAAAGTTGTACCGCATAATCCATAGTGACCAATTTGTGACACAACGAACATTCACTTTTCCAGAACTGTCCCATACACTTAATATTATACTGAATCTAACAGTACTGATCATAATGTTTGCTAATTTGGTCTCTGAAAGACATTGTGATGGCACTGATAGCATCATAATAGACATACTATAAATGGGGGAATAAAAATGCTTTAATGTCTACTTTGTTATAATATTATACTGTATGGCACATGTCAAAAAAGTCAACAATAACTTTAACCAAGACAGACTTACTGTGTGTTCCGAGGTTGTTAATCAAGGGTATATGCTCCTGACAACCAATCAACAATCAGAGAATCACGGGCAACAAAATGCGCCAGTATAGCTATGAAGCAACTGCCCATTTCTATTTTGTACCTATAAATTTGTATGCATCTATGTATTTTTTGCAATAAACTTAAAATACATTGTTTCTAAACCTATAATCAACAACCTAAAATCAATAGTTTGTTTAGATTTACATAGTTTTTAATTTGACTATGTAATTTGCAATGCTTCATGGGATTGTAGTGAATTCCCTTCTTGTACCTTTGACTTTTTACTATTTTGTTTCAAAGCAAAATGTTTAATGATCTGATTCACCTTGGTGCTGATTGGTTTGTATCATGGCTTAGAACTCTTTTGTTTATAAAATCTATGGAAAAAAATTATTGGAGAAAATACTTCTGGAACAAAATCGTGGTCACAACAAACTGGCTACAGTATGCAGGGGAGTAAAAAAGGTGTAAAACTCTGTGTTTGATGACATTTGGCTGTCTGATAAGTATCTATGGGGACAGTCCAAACAGTCCTCTGCAATGACCAGACAGGTCAGGATGAGACCGGATGAATGATTCGCATTTGAAAGAGTAAACAAGCTAGTTGCTGAATTCAACAAGCTGTTGATAGGTGAAAAAAAAATAAAACCCAAGCTAGAGTATCTTTGGGACCACAGTCAACATACTTAGTAGACATAATATGCTTAGCAAAAAATAGGACTTGTGTAAGAGTAAAAGCTTTTTATATAGAAGCTAAAAGGAACTTTCAGCAAAGTCTAGGCCTTTAAGTGCTGACTGAGGTGGTACTAAAAGGCTCTGGTATACTTTGTTTTAGTGTATTCCAAATCGGCTCACGCCTGGTCGACCGCATTGCATTTGTGAGTATACTCTTCTGATCTTCAGTGAATATGAACACGTTTGACGCGTGCCCACTACAACTTCTTTGTGATACTCTTTTAGTAGAATGAATCGACGATGCACACTGATGATGACTGTGTCCGCGAATCTAGAAAATCTGGCCGGCAAACTGAAGGCTACGTAAAATCTAAGTATATAAGTGTACTCTATGCATTGTGTGTAAAAGAATAATAATAATAAGCTGCATATTCTTTTCACATAAAAAAGCAGTTGTCTGTCCACAGTTTTAATGTAGAAGGACACTTTAAATCACTAAATTAAATGATGATAAAACAAACTCTTTGTTGTTACATATAAGATTTCGAGTGAACACGGTTCAATTGAGAGGTAAATTTGATATTCAACCTATCAGCAGTATTTTATCAAAATCAAAAGTCAAAATGATTACGGCCCCTTTCCCTGTCATTGCGCCCTCGCTCCATGAAGTAATCCCATTTGAAGTTATAATGACTCTCTTTCGTTTTTGCTAAAATGATTTATTTTTTAGTTGTTTTGCTAAATTAAAATGGAAACTTGCATGACTTTCGTCATGCTTTGAGTGAAGACATCCAACCATCCATCCATCCATCGTCAACCGCTTATCCTGTGTACAGCTTATCCCAGCTAACATTGGGCGAAAGGCGGGGGACACCCTGGACAGGTCCCCAGTCCATCGCAGGGCCACACATAGACAGACATACACACACTCACACTCACCTCCACGGCAATTTTTTTGGAGACACCAATTAACCTAGCCTGCATGTCTTTTGGATGGTGGGAGGAAGCCGGAGTACCCGGAGAGAACCCACGCGACACAGGAGAACATGCAAACTCCACACAGAAAGGCCGGGGCAACCAGGGTTTGAACCCACGACCTTCTTGCTGTGAGGCGACAGTGCTAACCGCTGCACCACCGTGCCGCCCTCGACATCCAACTAATCATAATTAAATTCATTATCAGTTACTTTCATTATTGATTTTTATAATTTTATTGATATTTACATTTTATTGATTCGTTTTTGCAGCCCTCTGAAAGTTTAGGCATGTAGCCCATCAACTTTTCAAATACTTAATCCACAACAATGCGTTTCGATGTATTGTATTAAATGGGAAAAAATAAATACAATTAAAAAATAAACTCTTTTGCGCAAATATGAATCATATCACAAAAACTTCCCGCCGCCAAATATGAATCATATCACAAAAACTTCCCGCCGCCAAATATGAATCATATCACAAAAACTTCCCACCGCCAGCCTCCTCAATTATCAACATCTAAAAAAGGCCACGGGTTTATCGTAGCCCTGAACAAAGCCATTAGCTCTTTCAGTCGCTGAGTTTTGGGAAGCATGGACGCCTGTTCAATTTTGCTCAGAGTCTCCGTGATGACTGCCGGAAATGGTTGCTGGTGGAGGGAACCGTGGATGTAGTCGACCGTTGATCGAGGTCCCCTTCTAGAGAATTGGTATGGACCTCATCGGCCATTAGAGCGGACTGCACACAGGCATCACTTTGTACTTGTTCTGGTGGACTATGCTAATTAGAGGTAATGCTTGAAATGGGCATAATAAAAGAGTCGCACAGCGATTGGACCAGACTGGTAGTTCTAGTTTTTGAGGCTGGCTAATACCGGAGGTAGAACCCAAAGATCTTGTTACACACTTATTCCTAAGTCTAGGAATAAGAGCAAAATGTTGTCATTATTAGAATTTTGACACAATTGAGACTAAAATGTCACTAATGACCACATACCATTTATGGAAACTAAGCAGCAAAAATGGGTCATTCAGAAATTGCCATATTATTGTTGTCAGAAGCATGAGCACATTAACATATACCTACATACCTACAATATGTTTGCATATAAACTCCCAAATTCAGTATTCAGCATATATGATTGGTTATACAATCATAATAATATAGACAGATAATAAACAACATAACTTATTTGCATATAGTCTTGAAGTTCTTAAAGGTAAAGTCCATCCATCCATCCATCCAGCAAAAAAAAAACCTGTTTGGTTCTAGAGACAGCGAGAGGGTAGGAGAAGGTCCTGTACAACGGCAAGAGACCTTGACTAACAATATAAGTGGACTTTATGGGGAAAAAAAATGCTAAATTGTTGTTGTTTACTTTCACTTCACACTTGTTTTACCATTAAAATTCTTATTTATTCTTAAACAATATTATTTGCATTTCATTATTTGTCATTTGTTAAGAAATAGCACATTTGTTTACGGCCAGAGCAACTATTTTAAATTTAGAAGTTTGAGAACATTATTTTGCATTTGTCTATGCTCTGTATTGTAGATGATTTATGGGGCTAAAGAGAAAAAGAGAGACTGAAAGAACAGAAAAAAACAGTATGAGATAGATTAACGCAGCTGATTCCCAACCCTGTTCCTGGAGGCTCCCCAACACTACATATTTTGGATATCTCCCTAATCAAACACACCTAATTCAACTCATCAGCTCGTTAGTGGAGACTCCAAATCTGAATTGGGAGTGTCAGAGAGGGAGAGAGAGTGAGAGATGCTAAACTCCAGAGCTCTAGCAGTAGGCTAACCTGGCTGTGCTCAACATGCTGTGTCATCCTTTCCATATAGGCTTTTCTCTTTTTGTATGTATTTTAGGCAGTGTCTCAACTCTGCAGCCATTAAAAAGGGTAGTTATTACAACAAAAGTGTCATCAAAACAAATAATGTTATTTAAAAGAGAATGTAAGTGTTTATAAATTTATGGAACTGTGCAGCAGATTTTTTTTTCTTGGCAGAAGCATCATTCAGTATGTTGGAGAATTCATTTTTTGCTGAGTCACTAGATGGGATAATGTTTGAGATGGGCTTTATATATATATATATATATATATATATGTATGTATGTATGTATGTGTTTTGGTGTTTTTCATGCATCTGCTTTTGCAGTTTTCTGATTTGTTTCTGATTTGTTATGTTTTATGATTCAATATGAATGAACAGAATTTGTGGGGAGGTTTTGTTTTCTCGTCTGTGATTTTATATGTTTATTTTAATCATATTAATATTATGTCATAAGAACCATATGTTCCTCTGAATGCTGCCAGGACACAGTGCTTGAATGCTTTATTTTTTACCTGTTATATCAGACTAGATGGCTCATCTGTTTGCATGTTTTGATATCAGAATTGATATTGGTTAGCAGAAATGGCCAAGGCTTACATTTCCCATGATTCTTATATGTAACGGGAGCCAGCTGGTACGTGATAGCTTTGCGGTATGTGTAAACCTCACTCCCCTGGCTTCAAGAGGCTCACTGGCGACTGGCGCTAGAGGCTGTAGCCTTTAGCCTCTTCGTTAGTACGCCTGACTCCCATGTCGGAAACACCAGTTTGAATCCCATTCGAAGTGGGTCGAGCTGGACCAGTTACAGTGGAGCTATGACCAGGATGGGAGTGAGGGAGTGAGTGTAACGGGAGCCAACTGGTACGTGATAGCTGTGCGGTTTGTGTGAACCTCACTTCCCTGGCCTCATGAGGTACATGCCAGAGACCCTGGTTCAAACCACACTTGGAGCGGGTCAGGCAGGACCGTTTGCATATAGACACTTTTCACAATACACTTTATTTCAAAGCAACTTTGCAGAATGTCATGCCTTATTGTCTTTAAGCCCCCAGTGAGCAAGTCAAAGGCGGCTGTGGCAAGGTAAAAATTCTTACCTTGAGGGAAAAAAACATTGAAAGGAGCCCATCCTCATCTGGCTTTATGATACATACTGTATATACTGAATATGCTAATATTATTTACCTGTATATAAAAGCTATTCTCAAAACTCATTATCAGCTTTTAACAGCTTGGAATCCCCAGCAAACCTACACAAGTCCTTCATACACCGTTATGATGAAGAAATAGCCACTGATTGAAAAATCAATGATTCAATCATTTGTGTTAAAATTTTCAGTATTTACATGCAATACCACACAATTATTTCATCTGACAAATACAAATATTTGAAAGACATTCAAATAATTTGCACTAACTGTTACAACACTGAAATATGAAGCTAAAGAATCATTTTTGTTTACAAAAGAAATAGTAGTTTTAGGGTTGGGGATTCTTGAGTTCTTAGTAAAATTGCAGAAAAACAAACACCAATTTTTATGAATGCATGTGCAATTTCTGTGTTTTTATTTTACTTTTATTGCATGACATTAAATTAGAGAATCAGATAAAAAATATGGAGAATAAAAGAGTCATAGATGATAATTTGTAGGTGCACTGACTTGTTTTTTTTTTTAATGGAAAACATTTCTAGTCGTCATACTGAGACACTGTGCTAAAAAAAGACAGCGGTTTGATTAATTACAGGGAAAGCGAGACAACACCACTGCATAGAGTTCAATTTCTATACGCTTTTTCCATTTTTCTTCCTTCTTCATACCTCTTCTTTTCTTCTATCTCTATAACTTTCTCTGTTTCTCAATTTACCTGTCTCACTTAGTTTATAGTGTCTGCATGACCCATCTTCAAATGTATCATCAATGGGCATGATGCATGCTTGGCTGGCATTTTTATTGGTTCAGACACCCTGTGGGACCCACGGGGGATGGGATGGGCTGGAGGAAAGAGGGAGAAGGAAGGAAGGAGAGAGGGAGGGGTACTTTTCCCATCGCACTCTTCTCCTGCAAGCAGGGAAATAGTGAGAAGAGGGAGTGTGTGAGCAAGCCAAGCATGGAGAGGGAGGATCAAAACAGAGAAACCACACGGTCAGCAAGCGGCACTGCAGACTTTGCCGAGGGGAGGACAGAAAGAGAGAGAGAGAACTAAACCCTGAAATCTTGCAGCGTGGCAAGTGAAATCTTACAGAGGACTGACCTTGATCATTGCATTCTCACATACTCCCGGGGAAATAGCGTGACAGAAGCCGAAACATGGACACAGCCCGGTCTATCCAACACGAGATCACCTCTCTCAAAGGTACTTACCTCTCTCATCGCCTGTATGTGATCATCTGTGGAACAAGGTCTAGAGGAATGAGCCCTTGAATTGAGCCATTTAACAGAACACTGTTGGGGATTAAAGGGAGAGTACACACAAATATGAAAATTGTCATCATTTACTTACCCTCATGTATTCCAAACCTCTATGACTTACTTTTCGTGGAACACAAAATGAGATGTTAAGCACACTGACAGCCTTAGTCACCACTCTCTTTTTAATTGTATAGAAAAATCATTCTACCTAAGCTATCCTTTTGTGTTCCACTGAAAACAGAAATACATGCTGGTTTGGAACAACAAGTGAGTGAGTAAACAATGCCAGAGTTTTAATTTGAACTATCCCTTTAATGAATGCGATAATAGCCGATTACATTTCTGGATGCCTGTGTTCCCTCTGTCTCAGGTTTGCTCTGCTATTTATGAAGGGTAGGGCAGTCTCTTTTGTGTGGGGTCCCTTATGCCTGAACTCTGGCTGTGTTTTGGGAGTTGTTGGTGCTGAGCTTGGCTGCAGGCAAACGCTTTCAGGGCTGCGTGTCTCTTTTAAATGCGCTGGGAAAGCAAGAGGATTCTGCGTCAGCCATGCGGCATGCTCGTTGCACTGAATGCTGCATCACCACGGTAACAGCCAGCTCAGTGGCCAGGGATCCCCCGTTTTTGTTATAGAGCTGCTTGTAGTGCTCAGTTTTTGTATAATAGCCAGCAGACCAGGAGGTTTGATCATAGTTTATAGAACTAGGTTTTCTCATTAAATAGATGTCTGCATTTCAATATGAATTGATGCAGATTAGATAGTTAACATTTTAAGTTCCTCTTTATTTTAATATATTTACAACTTCCATGCCCCTGGCCTCACAGAATAGAGCTCAGATATGCACTGATGAAAATGTGGAATTTGTATTGGGATCATAGCAGTATGGTAAAGCATCCCACGCCTTCCTTGGGTTGGGCTCACAGGGTGATAAATGCTGTGTCCATCAGAGCATGGAACTCAACCAGCACTTTAAATGCCTGGAAATTAGACTTGTTATAGCCTTGGGCTATTGGCAATGTTGCTTTTGAAGCTTGACTGGGATTTTGTCAGTTGTTTCTGTCTGAGCTCTTAGCGGTGAAACAAAGTGTTTTTGTTGCTCTGTTTGTGGGTAGTCTGATTGGTGAAGGTTTATCCCTGTTACTTGGATTCTGTTTGGTTCAATGCATCAGCATTACATTTTGTGCTTTCTCACTACTTCACAAAAAGTGCAATTGATTGATTAGTCACATTAGAGCAGATATTGACTCTCAGTGCAAATGTGCTGAGTCATAATGAATTGGCAGCTTCTTGCTTAACTTGTCAACTGGATGCCAGAAACTTTAAAGGGATATTTTACCCAAAAATAAAAATTATCTCACTATCATGCCATCCCAGATATGTATGTGTATGACTTTCTTCTGGTTAACACAAATAAAGATTTATAGTAGAATATTTCATCTCTGTGGGTCCTCACAATTCAAGTGAATGGGTACCACGATTTTGAAGCTCTAAAAACCACATAAAGGCAGCATAAAATGAATCCATGAGACTCCAGTGGTTAAATCTATGTCTTCTGAAGCTAGGTGTGTGGGTAAGAAAAATATCAATAGTTAAGACCTTTTTTACTGTAAATTCTCCTCCCTTCCCAGTAGAATGCGAATAGCCTAAAACACACTGTTTCTAACCCACACTTATCAAATTGCTTCTGAAGATAGATTTAACCACTGAAGTCATATGAATTACTTTTATGCTGCCTTTATGTGCTTTTGAAGCTTTAAAATGTTGGTACCCATTCACTTGCATTGTATGAACCAACTGAGTCGAGATATTCTTAAAAAAATCTTTGTTTGTGCTCAGCAGAAGGAGGAGAGTCTAACAAATTTGGGTTGGCATGAGGGTGAGTATGAGAATTCTCATTTATGGGGGAACTCTTCTTTTAAAAGTGCATTATCAGCTTTAGGTTGCCAACCATAATATGTTGTTGTAATTACTTGTACGGGTGAGTTACTGGATTTTGATTTGTCAGTTGATGATTTAAACAACACAATCAAGTGGGAAATCAACACGTTGCATCCGAAAGTTTATGTACCCCATTCAACCAAATTACTAACAAGCACCATTTGCATCAGTTCAAGTATAAATTAATTTCCTTCTAGCACTACTGATAGTGTGTTGGGCGACAAACTCCGAGACATGGATTCTGGCCCACTCTGTGGACATTACACACAGAAACTGGAGCTCACGTGTGCCCATTTGTTCAACAACACTTCCAGCTTTGGCCACTGGGGACAGTGATTTGAATTTTGCTAAACGCACATTGATTTAGGCAGCAACATTTTTACTGTTTCCGACTGTTGCAAAATTAATGTTGTGAACAGTCTGGATTTAAAGTGGCCATATCATACAGTACCTTATATTATCACAGTATGTTCTCATAGTACAATGAACTCTTTCTCCTCTTTTCTTCTCTGTGAAATGGGTCTTCAGTCCAGTACTTTCTGTCTGTTCTGTTGAATCTGTGGATTTTTTGTTTTTCAATGGGGCTGCTAAGTGTCCAGAAAGCCATCAGCTGTTGTTGAGCAGAGTGAATGTTTTCCCAAGTGCCAGAGCAAACAAAGCCTTCTCACCCCATCAAACACTCCACAGAGTCTTACTTAATATGTATGACATGCCTCTAGCCCTGTGGCCTACTTTGAGGGGTCACTTTCATTTGGACACACTCCTCTTTAATGCAGAGTTTGGTGCTTTCTATCTGTTGAGAATATCAGTGTCAATGGAAGCTGCTTGAGGGAGTATTTTACTAGATAACAAGAGACAGTATAAGAGTGATTGCCAAATAATTATTTTTTTAGTTGTTCATGGGTTCTGAACCATCTAAATGACTTTATATGGACCTTGTCTATTCATATTTGTTAGAGTATTGCTTATTTTGTTAGTGTTGCTCATTGTGTTTTGTCCTGTGGGTAGCCAAATGCTGCTGTTCCCCCACTTGATCCAGACCCAGATTCCCTCTTAATGAGCTTTTGGGTTTTCTACCTTCTGTTTTGTTTAAGAAAACTGCTTTATGTCAGTTAAATGGTTTTCTTTTACTACTGCACCACAGAGATAGTATGGAATCTTGTTGAACCTGGGACACAAATGGAGGATTGTCAGTTTGCACAAAGAGTTAATAGGTTTACTTGATGTGTTTTAGGGGGAAAAGTTTGGGTTCCTGTTAGGGCCCCTATAGAGAAAGGATGTATAAAGGATGGTATTTACAGTATTTATAGTGTCTTGGCTGATTTAATACACTGCACTGCTGCCACATGATTGGCTGATTAGATAATCACATAAATAAGTAAATGTACAGGTGTAATAAAGTGGCCGGTGAGTGTGTGTGTATATATATATATATATATATATATATATATATATATATATACTCTCTAAAAAGTAACAGAATAATTGCGATTCATTGATTCTTATAGCAGTATCAGAAGAAAATGGTTTATCAACAAAATGCAATTTTTGATTTAAAAACCAAAGTGATAAATGAACAAGTGCCTTGGAAGCACAGCAGTGCAATCAATGAAAAGGAAAAAAAAAGTAATAAAACGTTTTTTGGAATGCAATTTTTATAATGGGTCAGAAGCTCTGACGCTGCTAAATTACTTTGTTTTTGGCTTACTTGCTGCAGTCACAACAGATCTCCATGTTCCCAATAACTATTCTAAGAACTACTTCTTCATACTGTCATCTGTAAAGACTGTCTATGAAGGATAAAACCACCAAGTGGTAACAAAAGGGAACCATTGCAGGAATATAGTCATCTACAGTATGAATATATATTCATGTGTTGTATAGTGCTTTTCACAGTACATTGCTCTAATGTTACGAGTATGTTGTTGGAAGTCTACATTTTAGATGACTTGCTCATTGCATTAGAGTACGGTCAAATGCAGTGCTCTGAACCTCAAGATGTAACTTCAGAGATTGCACTTTGTGACTATAGTTTGTGTCCCACTTCTATTCAGGGACATTGTCCTCATATGACATGTATATTATTGGCTTATTTTGCAAGTTGGAAAATGTTCATTTATGCAACCATTGCAATGAAAGTTGATTCAAAAACTCAGGTCAGACAATGTTTGGTTAGTTTCATCTTTTTAAAGTCTTTCAAAAGTTTTATGATATATCCCAACCATTCCTGGGTTTTTTCAGGAGCACTCTGTAATATTGCTAACACATCAAGCTCTCATTCACACCAAGACCTCAGTAAATTATGTTGTTATTGAATGTGATCTATTCTGCTCTAATTTCTAAATCATTGTGTCTGGATACAAATCTTCCTCACTTAATTGTATCGCTCCTCTTAAATCCAGCCAATGGCAATAAAATGGCATTATAAGTACTGTTGCTAATGGAAAGTAGTCTTTGGAGAGGCAGTCTTGTATTGAATGTCTTCATCAGGATACCACTTAGTATTAATAGTGGCTGATTCATCATTTGGTCTGGTAGTTCACTAGTATAACTGCAGGTTGTTTGATCATCAAGTAGGGCTAGGTCTCAATTAATGAAACCCCTATAGAGATCCCAAATCTGAGATGTCCAGTAGGGGGTGCTGTAACAAAGATAATTGTATGGAGCTCTTGCTACTAATATCGGTGCAGCTGTGGCTCAGTGGGGGGTTTAGTGCGTCTGTTCCAGGGTTAATGTCATAAAGTGAACTACCATTCTCCAAGTGAACCTTTTGTGCCATGCCTGCTATTTCCTGAGGTTTATTTTCTTTTGTTTCAGAAATCCCTGCCTGCATTTAATAGCTAGTACATTGGAGGAACCAGGTTTTGTCTGATGTCTTTAACAACTTTTCCCATAAAAACAGGCGCCAGTTAATGCGTCAACACTCAATCTAACACCTAAGAATAGTTTTAAGGGTGGGGAAAATTTAGCCTTTGAGGTAAATCATAAATGTTGTTAATGTTTTCTACTTTCTCTTGTTTTTCAGGTAAGTTGCTGTTTTTCTTCAAACTGTGGGTGTGGGAAGATCTGCTTCTGCTTAGAGCCACGCTAACACAGGGCAAGATATTTGACATCAGACAGATTGAGGTGCACATCTGGTATGACATTCGTTTAGCTCTCCAAAAAGGCAGTGTTATGTAGATTTTATTTTTTACATGACGCAACCTAACATTTTAAAGTCACAATACCTGTAACCCTTATTTATCACTAACAAAAAGTACCATGGCGGTACTAACATGTTTTTATTTTTTTTGTGGACATGATGCCATGGTATTCTTTGACAAACTTTGTTACTAATCCAGTACCATAGTATTTATCAGAGTACCATGGTATTATCATCACTATACCATGGTATCACTGAAGCATTTCTTGTAAGGGGGATAATGATGAAGATCATAATAAATACATTTTTGTGTAGACATTGTTCAGGTCATTTGTTCTACCTTGTGTGATATCAAACTATAAACTTAAATGAGGTGTTCTGTAATATAAATAAATCTATTGCTACCTTGATTTCAATCTTCCTTTATCAATTCATTTGTGATATGAATATATAGGCAAATTGATTTCCAAAGCTCATTGAAAACCAGGAACAACAAAAAAGGCATCGTGATGAGTCATGTGTCTTCAAAACGGTTTCCTTTATTGTATATAATACAGACACGTGACATGATTTGACAATACACCAAATACAGTAGTCTAAAAATAGACTAATGTGCAAAGCATGAATTTAATGAAAAGAAAGTGAACATCTACTTTGAAAAGATCTCCTTTAATGCCTTCAATTTTGCACACTACATCTGGAAACATCTTCTCCCAGACATTTGTTTCTAATTCTCCATCAGTTTATTATATAACTGACATTCAGCTTAGTTGGTAGTTAAATTACTAAGCTGGAAGGTAGCACGGTACCACATAAATAGTTCAGTGAAATCCTCATGAGACTGGGCGGCTAAGACTCTCACCACATTGCCACAATGCAGGATCTGACTCATTCATGATCTTTTTTTGATCCAGAAAGCCTCATTTTTAACTATTACGATTGTGCTTGTTTTCACATACTTGCACACAGATGCAGAAAAATAGATGCACAGGCTCTTAAAGGGATAGTTAACCATAACATTTCAATTCTCTCATCATTTACTCACTCTCATGCCATCCCAGATGTGTATGATGTTCTTTCTTCTTCAGAACACAAATTAACATTTTTAGAATAATATCTCAGCTCTGTAGGTCCATTAAATACAAGTGAATAGTGACCAGAACTCAGAAGGTCCAAAAAGAAAGTAAAGGCATCATACAAGTAATCCATATGACTCCAGTGATTAAATCCATGTCTATAAACATTATATGATAGGTGTGGGTAAGAAAAAGATAAATATTTAAGTCTTTTATTACTATCAATCTCCACCTTTGACCAGCCTCAGGTGGCTGAATGTGAAAGTGAAAGTCACTTCCAGCCTAGAATGTGGAAGTGAAAGTGTAGATTTTAAAGGAAAAAAAGGACTTAAATATTGATTTATTTATTTTTTTGCTTCAGAAGACATGGATTGAACCACTGGAGTGTTAAGGATTACTTTAATACTAACCCTTATGTCCCTTTTGGACCTTTAAAGTTCTGGTAACCATTCACTTGAATTGTGAGGACTAACAGAGCTGAAATATTCTTTTAAAAATATTTGTTTGTGTTTTGAAGAAGAAAGAAAGTCATACAAATGTGGGATGTCATGAGGGTGAGTAAATTAAGACAATTTACATTTTTGGGTGAACTATCCTTTTAAATGATAATGGTCCTATGAAACCCCTTGAGTTTTCTTTCCTGAATTGATGCATGGAAATATCGAACATACAGTATTGAAGGGATCAAATGGCATTTTAATGAAAAATATGTGTAGTGCAAGTTGATTAATCAATATTTGTTGTCTTTTTTGGTATTTTAAATATGTATATATGATAAAAGTTAGTTTTCAACTTTTAGGAAAACTTCAAATGGCTTCAAAGCTAATAGGTCTGAACTTAAAGTCACAAAACTCATATTTTGTTTTTATCTTTAATAATTATTGGCACTCCTGTACGATAACATTTTGAGAAAGAGTTTTGAAATGTCAGAGTTTGTTAAAGGTAATTTGTTCATAAAATATCTATTCACAGTTAGATTTTTACATTTTCTGCCATAATGCTGGGGGTGGGTGGTTACCAGGGCATTGCTCTGCACTTCTAAGACATCACTAGTTAGTTTTCTAGGATGTTCTGGGTGGGTCTTAGTGGTTTTCTATTGGCCCAGATCAAAAGGGCTCACCCTGGTGGCAAATGCATGGAGCACACGCTGAACGCAGAGGCAACATGTTGAAAATTCTATATAAACCCTATTAATAAACATTATATTTTAGCAACATAAATTACTGTACTGAAATACTCACTAACTGACTAAAAAAAGATAATAATGCAAGTTAATTATGCAGTAACACTAGGCACACAACACTTCTAATATGTAAACTAGATTTCATGACTGTTTAGTTCAATTACCCACCCTCGATATACATCTAATTATTTATATTCGTCATCTCAGGAATTTGATGTTGTAATCCAGAAATCACTTTATTTTCTGTATTGTAACAGTACAAATACGATGATAGTACAGATGCAAATAAAACTCAAAGTGTGTCTCCTGATGAAGTCACACACACATATGTGAAAGGGGTGATACCTGTTGTATACTTTGTTATATGTTTTTTCTGATAAGGGAATTGTAAAATTAGCACAATCCACTGAATGGTAGTGGAATGGTCGAGGAACTATAGATGCTCAGGAGCGAAAGTGACGAAAAGTACTAGTCCCTGGGAAAAGTTCCTAAAATGGGCTTTAGTACCACCAGTGGGAAAGGGACTTATGATATTCTGGTTCCTATATGACTCAGCTCCTTCATTCCATATATGTCTAGGATTTTTATTTATCCTGTTTTATGTTCTGTCAGGTGAAAATCAAAAGTCCCTTTGCTTAAAAAAGTAATAGTATTGCTTTCATCAAGAAGTCACACAATTTAAGGTATCGTTCATGTCTGTAGCACAAAAGGTGTTGAGCAGGGGTTTGTTCAAATCTCTTATTAAAGGAACAGTTCACTCAAAATCATTTACTCACCCTCATGCCATCCCAGATTTGTATGATGTTCTTTCTTCTACAGAACACAAATTCAGATTTTTATAAGAGAATATTAGATCTGTAGGTCCATACAATACAAATGAATGGTGGCCAGAACTTTGAAACTCCAAAAAATAAATAAAGGTAGCATTAAAAGTAATCCACATGACTCCAATGGTAAAATCCATGTCTTCTGAAGCAATATGATTGGTCTGGGTGAGAATCCGATCAGAGATTTGAGTTATAAATCTCAACCTTTGACCGGCCATGACCAGTAGGTGGTGGTATGCAATGCGAATCCACCCCCCAAAAAAAAAAAAGAAAGGTCAGAAGGACGTGGAAGGAAAGAAGATTTATTGTAAAAAATATCTTAAATATAAAGATCTGTTTCTCACCCACACCTTTTTAAATAACTTCCGAAAACCTAACCACTGGAGTCATATGAATTACTTTTATGCTGCCTTTATATGCTTTCTGGAGCGTCGAAGTTCTGGCCACCATTTACTTTGCATTGTATGGACCTATAGAGCTGAGATGTTCTTCTTAAAATCTGTGTTTATGTTCTGCAGAAAAGAGAAAGTCATACACATCTGGTATGGCCTCACTTTTGGGTGAACTATAAACAATATTAATAGTGTTGCTTCCCTTTAAAAGGCCTGCTGATATTCTGAATTAGCCAAATTCCAGAAAAACACATGGTTTAGCAATTTCACTCAATAAATTTAAGAATATTTCAATTACAATATTGAGAAATCCAAAAATGGTATGATAAACTGCACAATCAGAAATACGAAATAACTCATATATTAAGTAGTTATTTAAAAACCTTTCTTACGATAAGCTGTCAGGCTGCTGACTTTATTATATGGTATAATTTTTAATCCACCAAGCCTCTCCAAAAATAAGATGGTTACTGACCACACCTAGCAGGCACTGAATGCTGACTCACTCACTTACGTCCGAGGCAAAACAGTGTCAGTCTCAAAGGGACATTATATTAGATTATTCTCTTATCACAAGGATTAAATTATTTTTAGGATTTTAATTCAAATCTGATGGGCTGCTGTTTAGCTACAGGGTTGAATGGTTCAGAATTAAATACATTTTAGCTAATAAGTTATATAAAACATAATGGCACATGCCAGGTTTTGATGTATTATAATTGGATCATTGTTTTGCAGCGTAATATCATCTGTCATTCTACAGTTGTGTTGCATAAGTGAGAATGAAAGATGCAAAATATTTAGACTGCATTTGTTAAAACTGAAAGATTAATTAAACCCAGTTTGTTTTTGTCTTGTTCAATATGTTCAGAATTAGTGGTCAACCGATATATCGCCAAGGCCAATAAATCGGACGATATTCTGACTTTTATTTTATTTATCACATCGGCCGATAAAGGTTCCTGTTTGGACGTTTATTTCTTGAGGGAACCGAAAATCACCTGCTTGCATGTGAAGCGTCTGAGACATGTAAACGACCAGTCAGGGTTCATGTTGTTGTTACGTGCTATCGTGTTAATACAATAATAGACCGATGTGCAACAGTGTCATTTAAATGGTCCGCATATCAGAGCCGAGGCAGATGGCAAAATTTCAGGATCAGAATCAAAAGTTCCTCTGATTCACAAATCATAACGGTCAATCTGTGACAATCCAAGCCGGCGATCCAGGCTGTTTAAACTGTCAGGAGATTGTTGCTGCTCGCTGGATCTGCACGAGTGCATGAGTGCAACCAGCAACAGAGATGAATTCTTCTCTAAAGAACTCCCTAGAGTCCGACGATATAAAAATGCTGCCCGAACATTTCTGTGCCACCACAGACTGATCGCTTGCTCCTGCCTGGCCACCCTTTTCAAAAACTCCTGGCTCCGCCCCTGATTGGAAATTAGATTTCTAAATGTGAGATTTTTATCTAATATAACACCTAAGTTATTTGATGTTGAAGACAATGTAATATAACATCCATCGAGAGTCAAATTATATTTTAGCGGCTTATTTTTAGGGTTTCGGTTCAATATTAGTATTAGGCCCAATAATATTAATACAAGTATTAGTATCAAACATTATCTCATCTCAAGTGTCATCCATGTGCCGTTATATTGCATTCTGCATTTCATTTTCTGTAAAAATGTCTAAGCTTTTGGCAGTCAGATTAAAAGATAACTTTATACTTATAGTGTGTAATAGTGTGTATACTCTAAGCTTTTGTGCATCTTTGCATGTTTTTGCAATATAAATAGAGTAAGCCTGAAGTTTAATCTGCAATTTAGTTATATACAAGTGTGTATATGAAGACTACACAAGTTCTTTTGTGTGTCCATTCCTCTGAGCTCTTTCCCATTGCCCCATAATGCCAGAGTGCAGGGGTGTGTGGAATGGTTTGGAGAACAACCATGTGCAATAAATTCCACCCCATAAACCAAGTGTAGGAATGCGTGAGATGGGCCAGTGTTGGGGAAAACTGGAGTTGTAGGAACACTTTATCTGCCATAGGCTTTGAATGAGCTCCTTTCACACTGCTTGTTTTATGAACCTTCCACTACAATGCTTTATCTATCTACCAGTAACTCCATGGTGATACTACTGTTTGAGATACTCAAATGCATGGTAGCTGCAATGAATGGATGTTTCTCTCAGTAAATACATATATATTTGCCTTCTTGTACCTCTAACTTAAAAGGAGAGTTCACTCAAATATAAAAAATAATGTCATAATTTACTCCCCTGTTGTTTCAAACCCATATGACATTTTCTGGCATGAAACACAAAAGGATATGTCTGGTCCACTTTAAGCTGCAGTCACCATTCACTTTTATTTCACTGAACAAAAAATGCAACAAAAGTAAATGGTGACTGAGGCTAACATTCTGCCTAACATCTCCTCTTGTTTTCCATGGAAGAGTACCATCACTCAATGAAATTTGTATTTGTATTTATTTGTGTGAATGTCAATGTTTCTAATTATTTTTTGCTGTTGTTGATTTATGTGATATGTCTGGTTTAAGTTTTGCAGAGCTGAGTGATTTAAGCTCCTTTTCTACAGAAGTGTAGTTCAGACTACACAGGGCCTTTGTTTACCTAGCTTCACCCTATATCGGTTTCAGCATCAGGCAATGACTTACAGATGGGTCTGAACACTTTGTGGCTTGGCTTCTGAAACGCACATTGGCTAGTTTCAATTGGTATGCCCTATTTGTTAGTTTTTCCTTTGGAAACCGTTTTGCTGAATCGCATAATAAACAGTTTTAAGCATGAAAAAGTCTTTGATAAAAATAGAAATATCTTGACATGTCCACATGTCTGTCTGGAAAATTCTGGCTCGTTCGGGCTAGTTTGCCTTCCAGAAAAGTACTGTGGTAGTACCATAGAGAAATGGAGTCCTATGGTAATACCATGTTACTTAAATATATATATCATGGTTTACCATGTTCAAATACCATGGTATTTTTTTTTGTGTGATGCTGGATAGTGCTAATTTGATGCCAGTCTAGTTGGAAAACCAACTACTTAAACATCAAGCTTGCCAAGCATGGTCTTTCTGTTGAAGATGAATGACAAAAGAGGCCTTGTGGTTAAGATATTGTTGAAGCATGTTCTTTCTGGTTAAGGTGATCACAAAATGTGGTCTTGATGGTTTAGAAGTTTGAACAGGCCATTTATCTGGTAGGGTACACCATACACCAGTGCAGGAGTATCCGAAATGCAACACACTGTCCTTTTTTTAGCAGGCAATTTACTTGTTCATAGTCAGTCTAAACTAATCACTGATTATGAAACTGTATTACAATTGAGATACATGTCTAGTTACTCTTGATTCATATGGCAGAGATTGGTAGTGCTGGGTGGTAATGGATTATATGTAATCTGGGCTACAGTATGTAATAAAATTACAAAAAGTAAGTATTATAAAATTACTTACATTTTATAATACTCGTTATCAGATTACAGTTACCATTGTGTGGATTACGTGATTACATGGCAGAAAAGGGCAGTAAACATTTAATAATTTTTTGATTCCCCTAATTCTTCTTTTTTCAATTTTTCTTTTTAAATCAGCTTACTGCTGATATTCGGTAAGTATTTGAGTTTTTTCGGAAGGGGTGGAGGATTGTGGAATTGCACTCACAGACATTATACTAGCCATTGCCCAGGTATTTATAACACTGAAGATGGAGTGTCTCACTCAGCATTTGACCAATGGATTTACAAAAAACATTTTACTTTTAAGAAGACACTAACAATGTAATCTCTGACTCCCAAAAATGTATGTATATATATATATATATATATATATATATATATATATACAGGTCCTTCTCAAAAAATTAGCATATTGTGATAAAGTTCATTATTTTCCATAATGTAATGATAAAAATTAAACTTTCATATATTTTAGATTCATTGCACACCAACTGAAATATTTCAGGTCTTTTATTGTTTTAATACTGATGATTTTGGCATACAGCTCATGAAAACCCAAAATTCCTATCTCAAAAAATTTGCATATTTCATCCGACCAATAAAAGATGTGTTTTTAATACAAAAAAGTCAACCTTCAAATAATTATGTTCAGTTATGCACTCAATACTTGGTCGGGAATCCTTTTGCAGAAATGACTGCTTCAATGCGGCGTGGCATGGAGGCAATCAGCCTGTGGCACTGCTGAGTTGTTATGGAGGCCCAGGATGCTTCGATAGCGGCCTTAAGCTCATCCAGAGTGTTGGGTCTTGCGTCTCTCAACTTTCTCTTCACAATATCCCACAGATTATCTATGGGGTTCAGGTCAGGAGAGTTGGCAGGCCAATTGAGCACAGTAATACCATGGTCAGTAAACCATTTACCAGTGGTTTTGGCACTGTGAGCAGGTGCCAGGTCGTGCTGAAAAATGAAATCTTCATCTCCATAAAGCTTTTCAGCAGATGGAAGCATAAAGTGCTCCAAAATCTCCTGATAGCTAGCTGCATTGACTCTGCCCTTGATAAAACACAGTGGACCAACACCAGCAGCTGACATGGCACCCCAGACCATCACTGACTGTGGGTACTTGACACTGGACTTCAGGAATTTTGGCATTTCCTTCTCCCCAGTCTTCCTCCAGACTCTGGTACCTTGATTTCCGAATGACATGCAAAATTTGCTTTCATCCGAAAAAAGTACTTTGGACCACTGAGCAACAGTCCAGTGCTGCTTCTCTGTAGCCCAGGTCAGGCGCTTCTGCCGCTGTTTCTGGTGCCTGTGCACAGTGGCTCTGGATGTTTCTACTCCAGACTCAGTCCACTGCTTCCGCGAGGTCCCCAAGGTCTGGAATCGGTCCTTCTCCACAATCTTCCTCAGGGTCCGGTCACCTCTTCTCGTTGTGCAGCGTTTTTGCCACACTTTTTCCTTCCCACAGACTTCCCACTGAGGTGCCTTGATACAGCACTCTGGGAACAGCCTATTTGTTCAGAAATTTCTTTCTGTGTCTTACCCTCTTGCTTGAGGGTGTCAATGATGGCCTTCTGGACAGCAGTCAGGTCGGCAGTCTTACCCATGATTGCGGTTTTGAGTAATGAAACAGGCTGGGAGTTTTTAAAAGCCTCAGGAATCTTTTGCAGGTGTTTAGAGTTAATTAGTTGATTCAGATGATTAGGTTAATAGCTCGTTTAGAGACCCTTTTCATGATATGCTAATTTTTTGGTTTTCATGAGCTGTATGCCAAAATCATCAGTATTAAAACAATAAAAGACCTGAAATATTTCATTTGGTGTGCAATGAATCTAAAATATATGAAAGTTTAATTTTTATCATTACATTATGGAAAATAATGAACTTTATCACAATATGCTAATTTTTTGAGAAGGACCTGTATATATATATACACTCACCTAAAGGATTATTAGGAACACCATACTAATACTGTGTTTGACCCCCTTTCGCCTTCAGGACTGCCTTAATTCTACGTGGCATTGATTCAACAAGGTGCTGAAAGCATTCTTTAGAAATGTTGGCCCATATTGATAGGATAGCATCTTGCAGTTGATGGAGATTTGTGGGATGCACATCCAGGGCACGAAGCTCCCGTTCCACCACATCCCAAAGATGCTCTATTGGGTTGAGATCTGGTGACTGTGGGGGCCATTTTAGTACAGTGAACTCATTGTCATGTTCAACAAACCAATTTGAAATGATTCGAGCTTTGTGACATGGTGCATTATCCTGCTGGAAGTAGCCATCAGAGGATGGGTACATGGTGGCCATAAAGGGATGGACATGGTCAGAAACAATGCTCAGGTAGGCCATGGCATTTAAACGATGCCCAATTGGCACTAAGGGGCCTAAAGTGTGCCAAGAAAACATCCCCCACA
This sequence comes from Xyrauchen texanus, assembly GCF_025860055.1. Classification (NCBI taxonomy): domain Eukaryota; kingdom Metazoa; phylum Chordata; class Actinopteri; order Cypriniformes; family Catostomidae; genus Xyrauchen; species Xyrauchen texanus. Next base: position 17,652,056 of record NC_068285.1, on the reverse strand, counting down.
CCATTACACCACCACCACCAGCCTGCACAGTGGTAACAAGGCATGATGGATCCATGTTCTCATTCTGTTTACGCCAAATTCTGACTCTACCATCTGAATGTCTCAACAGAAATCGAGACTCATCAGACCAGGCAACATTTTTCCAGTCTTCAACTGTCCAATTTTGGTGAGCTCTTGCAAATTGTAGCCTCTTTTTCCTATTTGTAGTGGAGATGAGTGGTACCCGGTGGGGTCTTCTGCTGTTGTAGCCCATCCGCCTCAAGGTTGTGCGTGTTGTGGCTTCACAAATGCTTTGCTGCATACCTCGGTTGTAACGAGTGGTTATTTCAAAGTTGTTCTTCTATCAGCTTGAATCAGTCAGCCCATTCTCCTCTGACCTCTAGCATCAACAAGGCATTTTCGCCCAGAGGACTGCCGCATACTGGATGTTTTTCCCTTTTCACACCATTCTTTGTAAACTCTAGAAATGGTTGTGCGTGAAAATCCCAGTAACTGAGCAGATTGTGAAATACTCAGTCCGGCCCGTCTGGCACCAACAACCATGCCTCGCTCAAAATTGCTTAAATCACCTTTCTTTCCCATTCTGACATTCAGTTTGGAGTTCAGGAGATTGTCTTGACCAGGACCACACCCCTAAATGCATTGTAACCCCTAAATGCATTGAAGCAACTGCCATGTGATTGGTTGATTAGATAATTGCATTAATGAGAAATTGAACAGGTGTTCCTAATAATCCTTTAGGTGAGTGTATATATATATATATAGGGCTGTCGATTTAACGCGTTAATTCAGTGCGATTAATTTGATTAAAAATAACGTGTAAAAAACGCCATTAATCGCAATGCCCCCGGACTGTAATATGGAAGATTCCTGAGAAATGCAAGCTTGTAGTACCACCTGTTTACTCCAGAGGGCAGTAAGTGAAATTTCAGCTGTGTGGCAATGCGGCGCGCAGATTATATAGTGAAGAAAATGACCCTTGAGCAGCAGAACAACACAAACATGCCTTACGTTCTTGCGTTCATAACACTTTCTAAGTATTAAACTATATTTAACTTGACACAGTGACCTAAAAATGTTATGTTTATGACGCCACACATCCAAGATGGAACACAAGCATGTCTGAAGCAGCTGTTCATTGACGGTTCCTTAAACAAGCCCTCATAATAAATCTCGAACTGATTGACAAATTCACTTGTGAAATGGATTGCTGTGAACTGTATGCCAATGATTGGCTTATGTTCAATAATATGGTAGTAAACAATACATTGTATTCTAAAGCCGCTTTTTGTATTGTCTGATTAATGATTAACTCTTCTGCCAGAAGAATGTAATGCATTTTAATTATCTGAATATTTTTTTTATTTTATTTTTAATGATAATGATACATAGTTATCTTTAAATATATACCACAGGGTTGGGGGTAGGAGTCCTGTAAGTATTAAGTTGTTTTAGGCCACTCCACACTGATGCAGGGTTGTTAGCTGAAAAATTAGTTTTCCAGCTTTTCAGAGTTTTTAGCCACTCTGATTTCCTTATTCAGTGTGTTCCTGGCCTGATTGTACAAGACTTTATCCCCACCCCTGTAAGCATCCTATGTTCAAAATGTTCACTCAAGCACAGCAACTATCAAACGATCATGACATTTGACACATTCATGAATGACTAGTGGTTTAGCAATCCAATAGTGTTTTAACTGCCCCATTTTTCAATAACAGTTCCTTTACAAACATACAGTCCACTCTGAAATGCTCTGAATATGCAAATGTAATACAATCCACGGTGATGTTGGGAGCTAAACCGTCCAAATCGGAGAAGATGCTCTTCACAGGAGTGACATCTCACATCTTCCATCTCACATTTGTTTTTCCCAGTCAGTGGCCGCAGCAGAATGAGACACGTTTTTAAAAGCTGAGGTCATACCGCTCTTATAAATCTGTGCACATCGCCAGAAAAATATTGAAATGATCAATGACATCTAGTTCCAAGACACCTTCAAAACTGCACAACAGCAAGATGAAACAGAATGGGGTCTCACTTTTAGAGTTCTAACTTGAGATTGTGTCTTTTAAAAGTGGTGCGAGATGCATGATAATGGTCAAAGCCATTCATCTGGTGCATGTTTATGTAGAAGAACATTTAAATCCAGATAGGTACATGACGTTGTCCTGTATAAATCCCCTTTATGTAAATTAATCTCCCATGGCTGATCACCAGTAGGTGGGGTCAAGGGTGCCATTATGAAAAATAGGTGTTGATGTCTTGCTGTAGAGGCAGTCATGTACAGATGTATTTGGTCCTTGTGACATCACAAGTTCCACAAATTCCAAACAAGCTGTTTCTGGAGTTTGGTTGAAATAAATGTTATTTTCCGATTAAGGAGGACTTACAGTATGTTTTACAGTATAATGACCTCTTATATGTCCATATATCAAAGAAAAATTTGATTCCTTATGCCAGGACCCCTTTAAAAGTATAGTTGCAAATATGGTTTAGAGAAGTGAAAGTAAGTTATGAGAAAAGGTTTAACTATGGATGCACCGATACCACTTTTTCTCTTCCAATTCCGATATCGGAAATCTCAGTTTCGGCCGATACCGATTCCGATCCGATCCGATACAATTGTTGTTGATACAAGTTTAGAATATCTTTACATTATTCTGTGAAACTAATTGTGTGTACTCTTTAATATGTAAAGAAACACAAACCTCTAAATACAATTTCAATATAAATGTATAGCTTATTAAAAAAACTTACTATACTATACTATATACTGGTTAATGTAGCAGCCAAATTAACAGTAATTCCAGTATAAGTCATAAGTAGAAAATAAGCCTTTTTTTCTTTTTGCAAAATTCTTTCAACTTGTATCTGGACTTCAAAGGATTTAGATCTCTTTTTTGTTTAATTTAGTTGTAAGATATGAGCTCACTTTTGGAACCCATTTAACCCATTAAACTTAAATATCATTGTTAACAAATGATAAGAATAATAATATATTTTAATAGTAATATAGCTCAATCGTGCACCACCGGTCTCTCTCTTTCTTCCTCACTGCTGTCAGTGCTCACTCTCCCCTGAGTTCTGATTACACACACCTGCATATCATTAGTGGCTAATCAAGGACTGCATATATACCCAGCTTTCACACACAGTCTTTGTCTGTTCTCATTCATAGTGTCTCTGAGATGCCACAGTGTTCTATTATGTCAAACATACCTGTGTCGTCATTATTGCCTGCAAGTATCATAAGGCTGTTGTGAGTTATCTGTTCATTGTGTCTATACCTTGTCTGGATATTACTCACCTGCTGTTTGCCACTGTGCTCAACTGGATTTACTTACAATGTTTACCTCACTGTTTCGATCATCTGTTCAATAAACCCTGCTATGGACTTCATATCTCTGCGTCCGTGCGTCTCTCCGTGACCTCTTTAACTTTTAAAAACCCTCACTCTTTTATTTTGATATTCTGAACTCTCCAGGAAGACCTGTATGTGTCTGTTTGTAGGAAAGTTCACAGTAGTTTAATTCGATTCTTATTCAAATTATTCTAAATGCATATAAGTGAACCAAACTATTGAGCATCTACATCTGAGATGTTGTTCGTGAGTAGCGCTAAAATATTGCGCAGTGCATGAAGGCTAAAAATAGCCGTGGTTGTGGGTAAACAGAGCAGCGTGTGCATTTTATATATTGTGAAACAGCCTTCTGTGATTCACAGAACTATCCCACGTTTTCAAGTGGCTTTGAATAAAATGCATGAGTCATATAAAGTACTTTAGTTGTGTTTAATGGTTCTTTTGTCATTTTTTGAGCTTGACCGTAAGGGACATGACTAACACACAGTATCGGATTTGGTTCTGGCTCATTGGACTGATTCCCGATCCGTTTAAAATGTCAGTATCAGAGCCGATACCAGTCCAGGTATCAGATCAGTGCATCCCTAGGTTTAGCATAATTTGTGAAGTGCAACTACCAATTGGAAATATTGTTATCTAGGCAATTAAAAATACATTCCTCCATGTGGCTTAAGCATCCAAAAGTGTCCAAACACTATTTGGGCCTACTGTAAATGTAAACCGTTATGATGTGAATGAACGTCCCACCCAGAGAGTAAGAGCTTTTTGGAGTTAGGCTCATATATATTGCCAGACACTGCAAACATTAGCACATTTTTCTGTATTTCCCTTAGAGATTGGCTGGTTGCTGGATTTTCCATCAGTATCCTTTAGTGCGTATGATTGTGTACAGTATGTGTGTGTTATTGCAACGGCTAAAGGGAGATTAAGTGAGAACAGGATATTTTCCTGTCAGCACTCACACCATTTACCTTTCACTAGGTTTAATCATCCAATATGAAATATGAGGAATTATAATTAACATCCTGTATTGCTGGTGTCTGTGTGTAGGGGGGGGTGGGGGGTGTATGCTGCCTGCTTCAGCCTGTCAACGAGGGATTGTGCTGTAGGTGCCTCTTAAAAACACCTCCACTTGAATCTCCCTTCGACCAAAAGGGTACCTTTAGATTTGTGAATGAAAGGGGCAGGGGCTTGCACCCATGTAGCCCCTGTTCTGTGCATGTCAGTGTCTCCAGGGTGTTGGGGCAACATGATAATTGCACAATTTTCAGGAGCCACTGTTCAAAATCAGTGCTGATGTTTTGGTAATGTGATGAGGAGAATTTGATTGATATACATTTTTCCTTTGTCTTCTGTGAAATATCACTTGGCGTCTTAGAAATTGACGATAATAAGTATTATTTTCCACATGCCACAAAGATACTGAAGATCATTTTACATGGTTAAACACTGTGGAGGCAGAGGCGTGACAGTGCCATGCTGTGGAGAGTGAAGCAGGATAGATGTGTGTTGAATGATTTCCACATGTGCTTAACACCTGTCTTGCATTTCAGTGAGGAGTGATTGGGGCTTTTAAGGAGAGGAGATGCACAGAGCTGTGTTTGTGTGTGGGCACGTGTTTTGTTCTGCTGAGTTTTATGTTGTGTTTTAATTCAAATCTTTTTGGTTGATAACCGGTTCCCGCTTCCTCCTTTCCGATGAACAAGAGGCTTGTCTGACACACACATGTTTGGAGTTTCTTTTGTAAATAAGTATCATTTTAGATCTATTTTGTGCCATATTTTTTCAGAGATGCCTCCTAGAGTACTTTACAGCCTTGTGAGGATAAGTGCTGGCGCCTAGATATGTACTTGATGCTGCACACACTAACCCTCTTGTCTCTTCCTCTATTGACTATAAGTCTGTGGTTTTCCCTTAGGCCTAAGGCCATAGAGTAGTGTTGATTGTTTGGTCATGACGCCACAGTGGAAAACCCATTGAAAGTTTCCAATCATAGCATTTCACCAATTACCAAACTCATCCTTGCAGGCCTTTTTTTGCAGACAGCCCTGGAAAGATCGATTACATATTGTACTTTTAGGTGCCATGCTTCTGAAGTAGTTCTCATTGCCTAATTTCCAGATGTGGGGCAGAAGAGGAAGAGTTATTGCTCTGATATGTCATTGTTTTATTTCTGGTTGATCAGAATAGATTAATATTATTAAATTGAAATCAGCCTGGCAAAATTCTATATAGTTTTTAGTCAGATATCATTATCATACACTCACCGAGCTCTGTATTAGGAACACCTTTACTACAGAAGTCAACGGAGAATGGCCAAACTGGATTAAGCTGTGAGAAAGGCTACGATAATTTAGATAACCCCTCTGTACAATTGTAGAGAGCAGAATAGCATCTCTGAATGCACAACACGTCAAACCTTGAGGTGGATGGGCGACAACAGTAGATCACGTTGAGCACTTTATTAGAACCACAGTGTTTCTAACAAAGTGTTCCGTGAGTGTATATCAGAAGAGCATTGTCCAAAATACTCATGCTCTGTTCTTTAAATTTATGGTGGTGACAGAAGGTTTAGTTACAACTGTGCATGACCAAAATGACTTCTAGTTAGATTGATCTTTTGAACTTTTTCATCAAACATGGATCACTTTGTTGTACCATTGATTGTTTGTGATATGTAATACAACTTTCAAAACCAAAGATACAAGTGAGTTTAAGATTCAGTTTACTGGCTAAGCAGTATATTTTGAGCAGGTATAAAATGTAACTAATACAATAATAGTGGCTTTAAAGCACTGTAAATTAGTATTGGTGATAATAAACCTATAGTGAAAAGTGACCATAGTATTAAGCTCTGTTGCAAACAACACACTATACTATGCACTCAGCCATGTAGTGTATGAAATTTCAAAGTGTAGTATCATCCCAAATGGAAAATTTAACAGCTGCCAGAAGTGATGTTTCAAACCCAAGCGTTGTGTTGCAGCTAGCTTTAGCATGCTAGCCACCCTGAGTTCAACACTTATATCTCAATAATATACATATTTACACAGCATGGCATGATGGTAATGCATTTAACTCACTTTTGTAAGGTTCTGTCTTCACAGAAGTTTTGCTGGTTGTTATATTCTCCATCATTTACAATTGTTTTGCCAGATTACCATCGATGCCGGTAACTCCACTATGTACAAAGTGTCCCTCATTCCACACTCCATTTTGCCGGTTGAAAAAGTACGTCATCTGGGTACTCGTAGTACACTTCTTTTTGTTGCATTTTCAGTATAAACATACTACTCGCACAACTTAAACTTCAAAATGACGTAAAATAGTGCAGAATTGTGCGGTTAGGAATGCACCTTTAGTGAGTAATAAACTTTACTGTTTATTTAGTTTAACAAATTTAGAGTTGAAATTTAGAGTGTTGTTTTTACCTGTACTAAACTCAACCAGAGATTATTTAGCAGAAACGGGCCACTTCTGTTAAAATGAATGGGAGAAATTGGAATGCCAAAAAGTCAATGGATGTAGAAAGAAAGTCCTACCTTACAGGTAAAAGAGCCAATCAGCTTTTAGATACAGACATCACCTGCCAATCAACTCGAGAATGTGCATGCACATTAGCTATACAAGCCGGGAAAAGTTTGTATAATATGAGGTGAAGAAGCACAATTTATGATACCAGTGTTGTCAGATTTGACTGCTGATTTGAAATATGTTCTTTGATGGTAATCTTGACCAACCATTCTGGAGGTTTCTGTCTTTCCTTATTCAAGTAGATAGGAGCTGCACTTGTATGCCTCTTATTGGCATAGAAAAATAGCTGCTCGGGAGTTACATTATACAGTTCAAACAATAATGCCATCAGGTTTGAGCTTTTGCATAAACTTCTGTCTGTTTTTGTTTTGCTGCTGTAGTTGTCATGCCAGCCATGGTCCGTCTGAGTTGGCTGTAAGAGCTAAATATCCTTCCCAACTGTATATACATTACAAACAGAAATAGACATGACAAATGTATGGAAAGAGAATTTGAATCTCATGCAGGAGACATTTGAATAGCTGCTATTGCTGCTTATTCAGCATGCATCAGGAAAACAGGGGTCTCCCAGATTTCTTGTGCTTCTCTATTCTTTCTTTTTAACCCTAAATAATCTGAAAGTGTACCATGTTCTCTACTACAAACTGTTCTCTGCCTCTTTTTTTATATTTTAAGAATTATATAATTACCAGGGTTGGTTACACTATTACTGTGGGTCATGTGCAAAGTGATCCCTCCCCCTCACTCACACTTTTGTCTTATTATGTGCCTCAAGATGTTTATTATGATTCTCAAGACTTGACATGATGTGTTACCAGTCTGTGAAGTTCTATCAAATGGCTTGTAAAGGTGGCATATATAAACATTTTGTATGATTTACTGTGGTATTTGTAGCAGGGAATCAAATATATCAGGCGAGATGTGTGAAGGTGACAATATATTATGAAGTCCTAACTCTTGAGTAGAGAACTTGTATGGTACTCAAGGCAATTAAAGGCAATGGCCATAAATACTGTATGGATTTGGTGAGAGCTTTTTCAGAATGCTGTTGTAACTCAAAGGGGGTAAGGATTGTCTCACATGCTGCTCTTTTAGCTTGTCATTGCAGAAAAAAATGTCTGTTGGATTTAGAACTTAAATTCATATGTGCTCAAATGTAGAGGTGTGTCTTTATTTGCCCCTGAGTGTCTCCTGCAGGCTCATTCACCCTCTCATTCACCCCCTCCTATGTCTGTTTTGCCTCACATTCAAACCATCCCTCTACTCAAGCACTGTGAAAGGTAGGAGGGGTTGGCGGCTTTCTGTACTGCACAGTGACTCAGGCAGTGCGTAAGAGAACAGCCTCCTAAGAAAACTATTTTAGCTGAATTATTTCTTTTTTTGTGCTGTTAAGAAAATACTTTTCGAGAAACTATAAAGATCAGGAGTTGATTTCAAAAGGAGCTGCTTTGTTGCATTTTAGACAACACGAAAGAGCCTGTGGCAGCTGGATCCGCCATTAATCTGCCATTAGAGGAAACATCATCTCTATCTAAATCAATAATACCATCGAGACAAAATGGTTGCCGGTATGCTTATGCCACTCTCAGACCTTCGGGCGATTTACCAGCTGCTTTTCCGAGATGGTGTAATGGTAGCCAAGAAGGACAGGTGCCCGAAGTGCATGCACCCGAATATTAAGGGAGTCTCCAATCTGAAGGTGATTCGTGCTATGGGCTCCCTAAAGTCTAAAGACTTTGTTAGGGAAACCTTTGCCTGGAGACATTATTATTGGTACCTGACCAATGATGGCATTGTGTTTCTGCGTGATTTCTTGCATCTACCACCTGAAATTGTGCCCACATCACTGCAAAGGGTGCGTAGGCCTGCCTCAACCCTGCATGTGAAGCATAGAGTATCCCAAGTGCAGAGTTTGGAGGGCCTGACTTCATATGTTCCAAAAACTAAAGCAGTGGCAGAGAGCCAGGAGATGCTGATGGATCGTCACATTTACCGTCACAAGAAGACTGCTGCAGAAGAAAAAGCCCAACTTAATAATTCCCCAATGAGTTTCCGAGCTGGCTACAAGGGTCCAGGAGATGCTCTAGTTCAAAGAAGTGTTGTCTTCTACAAAGAGGACCAAATGTTAGAGGATAATCAAAGGAAAGATTCAAGATCTTTTGTGTTTGAGAGAAGCGCTAGTCCTAGTGCCTCAGCTATGACCATGCCTGCCATGTTTGAGAAGAATACTAAAATGCATTTGGCTGAAACATTCAACCCAACCTTTCTAGCAGTGACTTCTCCACCAAAAAGGAAGACTTTTTCAACACAAACTACATCAATGCCACCTGACGTGGGGTTCCCTCCATCAAAAGTAATGGCTTCCCAACCCAAAACAAAGTCTGCGTCTTCAAAAGTGGTGTCTTCAACACCCATGGTTAATGTTCCTCTACAAAATGAGATGTCCTCTGCATATATAACTGTGCCAATAGTGCCTCTAACTTCAACTCCAACAAAAGTGATGTCTCCACGGCCATTATTCATGTCAGCATCTCCTGCACCAACAGAAGATGTCCACAAAAATGTGGAGGTGTATCTAGAGATACCTGAGGATAAGGTGGTTGAGGAGCCAATTGTGACACTTATTGAAGACGAACAGGCTGAGGTTGTGATGCTTGCTGAGGAGGTACCAGGGCCTGTGTACAAGGCTGTGGTGAAGAAAAGTACCTTTAAAAAGAGTGTTATAACTAAGGAGGTTGCCCCTAAACCAGTTTCTGAAGAAATGCTTCATGAGACTTCCTTTACCGAGTCAACCCCCATACCCGAAGAGGCTATAATACTGGAAGACGCAGTAACTAAAGCTGCAGCTTTGGAGATCCCACCAATTTCTACTCTTGAAATGACATTTGAGGCCTCCATAGAGCCAGCCTCTGTCCAAGAAGAGCTTATTAGGCTGGAAGACATAGCAACTGAGGCAGTAGCCTCAAGAAAACTTGAAGACTTGGAACTTTTGTCTGAATTTGATGTGCCACCATTGTTGTGTGCAGAAGGCCACACTAAAATGAGTTTTGAAAGTGACATCCATCAAGTATCTTCCATGACCACCATTTCTCCTACAAAGTCTGTGGCCCTTCTAGATGCTATAACATCAATGGTGATGACTGGGACTGGTTCCAACCTGGTTACCTTAGAGCTTGATTTTGAACAGGAAAAGGAGGGAGCAGTTCCTCAATCAGCTATCACTGACTTTCCATCTGGTTCCTTGAAAAGCTCTTCATACCCAGAAGATTGGGCGCTAATCACAGAAGGGCATAAAGATGAGGAGGAGGCCATGAGGGTTTGGCCTGACTTCAAGGAAGGTGAGAAAACAAAGTCCACAGTCCATTAAGATTTATGGTTCGTTTCCTTTTTTAAAAAGAAAATAAGTAATAAAATGAGAGTGAAAAAAGAATCTATATTCTACTTTATCTACCTTGCAAGATTAGCAAATCTATTTTATTTAAAATTAATTACCTTCATAGAAATATTTATTTTAGTTTCATTTCTTTGTTTCATTCTTTAAAATAAAAAGTTTATATAATATAAAGGTGTCTTTGAAGTCCCTTTAAAGAACCATAAAGGCAAAAATTCTTGCTTAGCAGCTTGGTTCAGTTTCAAACAAAACAGAAAGGTCATGGGTCACAGGATGCAGCCTACACCCCCTTCATCAGGATATGGACAGCTTCTGTTCATATCTGCAGAATAGTCTGACTTTTTAGGGCCCAAGCCTTGAAAAGGCAAGGCCCTATTGTTTTCGTTAGAATATTATTTTTCTTACGACTATTCGGGCACTTTTGGGGCTCTTAACGTGCTCTGAAACTCTTGAAACTTTGCACAAGGGTCAGAACCCGTGGCCATTAGGGCCGGGCTGAAGCTGGTACCGGGGCGTGGCAGGGGGGCTCGACGGCACCCCCTGGAACGGGGTCCGAAAACGTGGTCCATAAATCAAACACGCTTGCATGTAATAATATGAAACTTGGTACACGTATAGATCTCATCGTTTCATATATCCTTCATACTTTTTACCCCAGCCCAACAGGAAATCGTCTATTTAGGGTTGTTTGGAAAACGCATGCAATGGAATTTGAAATACTCCTCCTAGAGAATTCCACCAATCGCCATGAAACTCGGTCAGCATGAAGTCAAGACATTGAGGATGAAAAATTGCCGGCGCATTTTTGATATCTCGAACGGTTTGGCCGTGGCGAGGAAACGAAATGATGGCGTGAAAAGAGAAACAGGAAGTGTGTTATAACTTCTGCATACATTAATTGATCTCGATGAAACTGCAGCAGTGTGTTCGCTGTAACAGGCCGATCGCATGGATGTGACTATTGTGAGTCAAAGTTATAGCGCCACCAACTGGCAGAAGGAAGTGTGTCACTTTCAAAATGCTTTGAAATCACCCTCTTATTTTTACCCGATTTACTTAAAACTTTTGGTGTGTAATGTAAACGCACGGCAGATGTAGACATGTGAAAGGATTATTGATATCTTGGATACTGTTGCCGCGGCAACGCTTCAAACTCGAATATTCTTTTTTGATGCTTTTGAGACTCTTAGCATTCTTGAAATTGCATGAAACTCGACAGACACATCACATTTATTAGCCAGTAGACATGTGCAAAGTTTCAGAAACGGGTGTGGTGCTGGGTCTCAGTAGCGCCACCTTTTGACAAAAGTGAGGGGGTTGGTTTTAAACTTTGACCCACAGTCACAAAACTCAGTAATTATATTGTTCTCATCGAGCCGGACAACTTTCTAATTTACAGTCATTAGCTCAGACCAACAGAAAGTCAGATATTTTGGTTTGAATGTGGATGTTTTGGAGAATTTTCTCTGCCTCTCTCACTGACCCTACGTCTCTCTGTATCTGGGGGGAGGGGGATGATTTGGCTGTTGAGTGAAAATGCTTTTATTTTTGTTTTTCAAGGTTTTGGGGCCCTTAACGAAAACTCGAAAACTCTTGAAACTTTGCACACGGGTCGGCACCTGCGGCCAACAGGGCCGTGCAGAAGATGGTACCCGGGCGTGGCAGGGGGCTTCGACAGCGCCCCCCTGGAATGGGATTCGAACACTTGTCCATATATCAAACACGCTTGCATGTAATAATATGAAACTCGGTACACATGTAGATCTCATCGGGCCGAACAACTTTCATCCTCTAAGTTTTCCGCCAGCCCAACAGGAAGTCGGCTATTATGGGTTGTTTGGAAACACATGCTCTGGAATTATATATATTCCTCCTAGAGAATGAATCCAATCGCCACCAAACTCGGTCGGCATGAAGTCAAGACATTGAGGATGCTACATTCCGGACGGATTTTTGATATTTCGAACGGTTTGTCCGTGGCGAGGAAATTGATTTAGGACTAAAAAAGGACACATAAAGTGTGTTATAACTTAGTTAGTTCTAACTACAGTTACAAAACTCGCCGTGTATATTGTTCTCGTCGAGCCGAACAACTTTCTAATTTACAGTCATTAGCTCCGACCAACAGAAAGTCAGATATTTTGGTTTGAATGTGGATTTCTTGGAATTTTGCTCTCTCTGTCTCTCTCTGACAGACAGAGTTTCCCCTGCCATTCTGTGTGTGTGTGTGTGTGTGTGTGTGTGTGTGTGTGTGTGTGTGTGTGTGTGTGTGTGTGGGGGGGAGGGAGACGGACAACTTTCCAATTTACAGTCATTAGCTCAGACCAACAGAAAGTCAGATATTTTGGTTTGAATGTGGAACACATTGCAAATGAATCTTTGAAGCTCCAAAAAGCACATAAAGGGTGCATAAAAGCAAGGAAGTGTGTTATAACTTCTGCGTACATTAACTGATCTCAATGAAACTTCAGCAGTGCGTAAATTATAATTACATTAATAAACCTGTACAGAGACCTCCGGATAAATACTGGCCTTCTGGATTAACACGTTTAAGTGCTGCAAAAAATATTGGCCTATGACATCCTATGACATTAAAAATTATTCTACATTTGAATTACCTCATAGATGTGACTATTGTGGTTCACGGTCATAGGCCCTGTCCCAAATGGCACACTTCATATGAATTTTCAGTCTTGTGTACTTATTTCATGTCTCCATTAACTCCATGTGACTGTAGGGTGTGTCATTTTTCATTTTAGGTATCAGAAGGGTGCTCGCGCATACTTTGTTGTTGATATGTGCCCTCGATGCGCACTTTTGCAGAGCTCACACTGATGCAAGCTCTACAGCACACATCTCGACGGTCAAAGCGAGGTTACGTTATTGCCCATCGTGCACAGCGACCCTAAATGCACGGGCTGGCGGTGCCACCAGCAACCCTAAAGGCACGGGGGTGGCGGTGCCACCGGCTTGGGCCTGCCATCGCTGCTTGCAGCTATATTTGTTTTTGTTTTTTTAAATCAAGACAAACTTTTAACTAATAGATTATCATTAGATTGAAATGCATTTAATGGTTAGGTGATGCACTTTCAAATGTAACAGGCTCTTTTGAAACGAATCAAGTTTCCACAAGTTTCCGTTCCCAGGCTGATAAATGACAAAGCAGAAATGGGAGATCTGAGACAAATTAACATTCACAAATTTTTTTCCTCTTGCTTTTACAGTATGCTCTCTCTCTTTCTATTGAAATTGGCATAAATGCGCTTACTCCTGTAGTCAAGACATTCAGATGTTGCCAGTGCAGCTTTAGCACAGACTGCAGTGTAAAATAAAGACAAACGTGGTCAGACAGGCGAAAGAGAAAATCTGCTGTCCTGTAATTCATTTTGGTTTACTAAGTCAGACAAATTGCTTTAAACAAGGCACAATGGAGATGGATGATGGTAGATCATTCATGGAGGACTTGATCCAGCAGGGCCAAGGTAGGCATGATTTGATTTCCATATTTAAATAAACAAGTCAAAAATAGGAAAAGCCCAATGTTGCTAGTGAATACAGCATTCACATTCTGCTCTTAGGGGTGGGGAAGGTTAGTAAAGTAATTCCACTCTGAGTTTTTAATTTTATTTATGTTTAAGTATAACTTAATAGTTTGATTTAGACCATTTACTTTTTTTCTAAACACACATTTCACTTGATTTATGGTGGTTTACACTAGCACACACTCCGAATTACCTCACATATACTTCTTTTCTATGTTTAATGGTCAATTATCTGTCAAAACTCAGTCTGTGGTAGACAGGGAGCTTTCTAATAGGTTGTTACCTGGCGTCAGTCATCTTGTAAAAAAGTGCTCTTATCCAATTACATTTGAGGTTTTCAAAGGTTTTTACCACCAACATCTGAAACTGTCTTTTTAAAAGTAAGACTTTAATATTCTTGTGAATTAACTTTATACATACCAATAGAATTTCCAAACCAGAATTTTCACAGTAAAATACAAATATACTACACAAACCCCATGAGACATGAATTGGCAGCTCTAACTCTGCAGACCCAGTAGCTGAGTTCCCCGATTCTCTTCTATTTCTAGCACATTTAGGGACAGCCCACTCCTTTATGACTTGAGAGGCATTATACAATGAGACTTTGTTACATACTCTGCTTTGTGTCTTTTTCCATACTTTTCAAAAAAGTACAAAAACAAAAATTATATATGCGTCCACTATGTTTATACAGTTAAGTGTATTATGAAGTTCACCACTGTTCCAAGGTTGCAGTTTCCACTACAGAAAACATATGGATCGAATGAAACCCGCTGCCCTTTTTATACATGCCCTCCCTCCCCATTTCCTTCCATGTTTTTCTCTTTTTTCCCCCCTTCTCTTCTGAATGCTGTACAACCCTCTGGTTTTGATCAGCATACAATGTCTTGAGGTCAGATGTTGTATTTTAGCAGTTGGTGTCAGTATTTTGCTTGAGAGCGATAGCAAGGCCAATTTTATTCTATATGGACCTCTGTTGCTGTTGCTGCCGATCTCAACCCAATGGTAGGTGGGAACAGTTTTTTTTTTTTTTTTTGCTTGTTTGTTTTTTCAGATTTTTTTTTATTTTCATGGGCTCTTTTTAAAAGTGTATGTAGAATGGAGCTGGACATTGATTTGGACTCTTATTTAGGGGGCTTTGCTGAAGTAGATTTGGAGTCCTTCATGTCTGATATGAGATATGACCAATATCTCTGATAGAGATATTGCTATTTTTTCATAGTAATTTAAGAAGTGCATACTATTGTTATCATATCGTTTTTTAATTCTGCTTGTGACCTGCTTCATTCCTGCTAAGTTTGCCACCTGCCATACATCTCATGTAATAGAAATGGATGGCAGGTGAAACTGTACCTCTCTTTAAGGAAGTGAGGTCAGAGAGCGGCCTATAGAGGATGCCATTTTGGATCTATCTGTCAGCAGTTTCCAATTCAACTCTGTAAACTAGCATAGATATGGGAGCAAACTAGAACACATATGTGGTGTGTTCACAGATATTTTTGTTAAACAATATAAAGAGTTATGTAAGCCCCTGAATGGATAGTTTACCCCAAAATGTAAATTCTGTCATCATTGATTCTCATATATATATATATATTGCCACTTCTTCCCACTGTGTTATGCGTGTAAGTTTTTACAACCCACAGCAGTGAGTGATAGTGTCAAAGGGTGCATACCTACATGCATGACCTGGATTCTCTTCTACTTTTAAACTCATCATCCTGTCTATGCATAGCACGAGTCCCGTTTAACGTGTCACCTGCTCTATTACCACGTCTTTATTCGGCAGTGCGTAACTACTGTCAATGTCCCTCCCTACTGCTTGCTCATGTGGCTGAGGGGGGTTTCAATTTCTGCATGGCATAAATCATCGAGAGGGTTACTGTCACTACTTTAGAAAGTTTTTAAATGACTTAGTGTCTGTGTCATGTTGTTCCTTTGTACATAGCTCTAGTCACCTTTTCTAAGTGGTTATGTGTGGTGTGGGTGTGTGTTTGTTTTTAGTGTTTTATGACTGTGGGTGTGCCATGTAGTACTTGTTTGGAATCAAAAGTACCATAAATGATTAAAACTCAATAAACCATAGCTTTGTAAATACAGAAAAAAAACCTACTGTAATTAAAATGACCGATAATTGCTGTAGTTTCTACATTACATTTTCAGGGAATTTGCATTCTCAAAACTGCAATTTTCAGCATTTTACAGTCTTTAACAATGCATATTTTGGTTTGACAAGAGCAATAGCTCTCTCCCACAGAGGAAAAAATATTATGTGGATTTACTCTGTGGTAGTACGTCTAGTCAAGACAGTCTGTTTGGCATTCTGTTGTAGTTTCTTCTGTTTAGAAATGAGAGCACAAGAATAGGGGCCCTTGAACTGCATGGGCGCCTGACTTTTGGAAAGTTGAGGCTCGTGGCTGAATTTGGAAGTTTGAAAACATGGAAGGAATTATCTGCTGGGAGTCCACTGTTGTTACATAAAGAATGAGAGAGACTACAAATCTCCAACAAACTGAATTCTGTTATACATTTTCAGTGAACTGCACAAAAAAGACAAAATAGGTGGTCTATGTTAATTCGATAAACAAACATTTTTGCCTTTTTATTTATTGGTGCCAAAAAAACTTTGGACAAATGGTTATGTAATTGTTCGGTAGGTACAGACTGTAATCAGGCACTAAGGGCAAGGAAACGTGTGCACTCCCAAAAACAAACCTCTCTCATGTATTTTTAACATGACCTGGAGACTTTAGAGTGGCATAGCCTGTTAGAGGGGAAAGGCGCTCCTAGAATGGATTATAGGAGTACAACTGCAGTTGCTATGTAGAAATTTGATCTCTTCGTACTCATAAGACCATAGAGAAAGAAAAGGAATGCGTGATTGTGCTGTAAAGGAAGACAAAAAGAAAAAGTATGCAGAAATTGAGCTACTGGTCAAGGTGAGAGTGGTTGTGAAAGGAGGGCAGGATACTGAAAGCAGCTTAGACTTTTACCAGTGCTTTGTCATGGAGAGAGAGAAATAAAAATACTGAAGGTGGGGGTGGGGGGCAGCTCTCTCGCTCGGATCTCACGTAGTTTGAAGAAACTTGGTTGCCGGCTACTTTTAAAGCCTCTCTGCCCCCATCCCTGCCTCCCCCCTACTTTCTTGCCTCCCTCACCTTTCACCTCAAGCCTTGCTCCTGTGCTTGGAGCTCACGCTGACAATCTCAGTCCCGGGGCCCAATGCCGGCAAACCCTCCTGGAACCGTTTTCCCAACCCTAGTGGTTTTGGGGCATGTGGTCACCTTGATAGCAGTTTGGAGATGGATACAGCAAAGAAAGTGCGATGAAGGTAAGAGAAAAATGTATATGCTAAAGGTTAGAAAAAGATCCAGTTGCGTTACGTATCTGTTATCTGCAAGCTGCTAGTATTAGACACTGTTGCTCTTGCACGCTCTTGCTCCTTCTGTACACATGTGCCACACACCCTCAATCTGCATCACCACCTCTTTCTCTCTCCTTTTTGTCCCTGCTGTGTTGAAACTGTGGGGTTATCCCTTTAAGTTCTGGATGGCACTGGATGACATCGCAACTCTTGATGGGTTAAAGATGCTTGCTCATTCATTTGAAGCACTTTGCCTTTGTATTACTATTCTAGCAACAGTTTGTAGTATAACCAGAATTTTTCTTTGTTTAAGGGCCTATTAATGGAAATAGAGCATTGACAGTGAGACATTTGTCAATGTAATTTGAATGATTGAAAGTCTTACTACAGCATAATGCGGATATACAGTTTTTCCTAGATTTAGGAGTGTCTTACTGGAATGTTGAGAATGCAAATTGTTATTCTCAGTGTCTAGAAGGGGCCACCTGGTTTCATTTGTCCGTACAGGGTAAGCATTTTTCAGCAGGTTTGAAGGCAACCCTAAACCTAACCTTCAATCCTATGTTTTATTTAGCAGTATGTTTAAACACAGAGGTGTGGAAAGTTAACCAGGGTCCAGGGGTGTGTCCACTGTTACTGTCACTTCAGACAAAGGTGTTGTCTGAAATGCTGCTTGCACCAAACACATATTTTGGAAGCGTCCACAATGCTCCAATGACCTTCCCTTTGCTGGTGGCTTGTTTGAAATCCCTCCCTGTTGTGTTCAGCCATAGAAATTGCTAGACTAATTTACATAATTTCATAAAGATAACAAACAAAACTTATAGCAAACTTATAGGGGAGACCAGGGCTAGTTGTCACAAGTAAACATCTCCAGTTTATATAATAATATAATAAAAAAAAATTAACATTAAAATGTTACATTTTTGACTGAAATGTTAAACAACCCTTTGAAACGCTTTCTTAGGACAAGGGTACAGCTTGTTCCATTAATATTGGGGTTTGTCACGTTTTATATGTTGTGATATATTTATTAATTATATTATAGCTTCTGGTTGTGTAAAAATATTTTTTAATTAATAAAATAGTTAAAAATGACATGGGTAGTATAGTTAACTTTTGTCTTGTTGATGCTTCACTTATTGTTTTGTGTTCCATATTTAACTATTTATATTACAGTACCGTGACAACATGCCTCGATAACATTAATGTTTGTTAAGCAAACTGTATGTTGTTTTCCTGGGAAAAACAGTGGGATGGTCATAGATATTTATAGCCAATATTTTAGGGCTCTATGGAAATTGCCTTTTATAAAAATATTCACTGAGAAAAATGGACAACTTTCTGGGAAAAAAAGAGGAGCTACATACAGTATACAATGCATGTTACTTTTTACCATTAGTAACTGAACAAGTATACATACCACATCAAACATCCTATGTAAATATATGCTTTGCTCATTTGTTGATGGAATTTGTTTAATTGCACTCTACATTTTCAGCATAATTCATCATTGTCCTGTTGTTCCTGTTAATCTGTCCATCGGTGACTGGGTGGGGCTTTTGAGTGTTAGATGTGTACTCATGGCTCCTTTTACTGGTAAATGAGGGTTGTTAGCTGGAGGACAGGTTTTATTGCTCTGCAACATCTGGGCAATGCTCACTAGCTTTGACCTCATCTGAGATAAACCTGAAACTTCAGTCTGCTGTGCTTTGCAGTGCATTCTTTTACTAGATGCCCTCCTCTGTAATAAGTGGCCTAACACAAAAGCTTTACTAATTATAGTTTTGCAGTTTTTCTTTACCTAACAGGTACTTCATTGAACTTCAATGAGAATACTGGCTTAGTTGGAGTTTCATGTGGGTGAATTCTGGTGACCGTACAAGCGGTTGCTCTTCACTGCAGAAGCAGCTGATAAGGATTACACAAAAGGTTGTGTCCGTTTTAAGAGGCCCTGTCTCATGCCAATTGAAACAGGGCTGGCTGCAGTCTCATTGAACTCTAAAGGTCACCCATTTAAGAGCGAAGATGGCATAGGCCATAGTAAAGGGTAGTTGTGTAAGTGTGCATCTAATGTCAACTTGTTGCAAGTTAAGGGTGAGTGCTGGTAATTCACCATAGCCAGTTTAATTTAAGCACACTCTTTCTCTGCACAGCATACGATCCGTGGTTTACTTGCTAATGTTATGAGTGATGTGCATATCCTGGATACCACCAAAACACTCGCCATCATACCCGTGAGCTACACAAAGGTCTTGACTCTGTGTACTTAAAGGCACTTCAGCCATTTTGTGTGCTCTTATAATCCTCAAGTAAATATCATAGCAGAAATTATGAGCTTGATGGTGTAATAATACTGTAACCTTTGTGTATTCCATCTATATAAAGGACTCCTTTTTTTGTATCTTATTTGTATTACAAGTTTGATATGGAAATCCATTTGGTGCTGTTTTACATAGTGTTTATATGTATGCTGAGATCATGGGCTTTATCATTGAAGTATAGGAGTATAGTATGTAGGAGTGGTGGTGGTGTAGTGACCTAAAGCACTAAACTGTTAAGCAGAAGGTTGTCGGTTCGATCCCCACAGCCACCACCATTGTGTCCTTGAGCAAGGCACTTAACTCCAGGTTGTTCCGAAGGGATTGTCCCTGTAATAAATGCACTGTAAGTCGCTTTGGATAAAAAACATCTGCCAAATGGATAAATGTAAATATATGTATACTTTAAAAACTGTATTTCTACGTATTAGCTGTTTAGTTTAATGTAAGCATTTAACCTTAATACTAACTAATGTGGTTAGTTAGTTTGAAGAATATTTCTCAGAACTTCACAAAAATCGAAATAATCAAATATCTGTCACAAAGTCAAAAATCTCAGTTTTACATAAATTCTGATGAAAACATTACTGCTGGTCTGAAGAGAAACATCTAGCTTAGTTTAAAGTCAATCAGTCATAAAGCTGCCAAAGAACTGACAATTTTAGTCACCATTTTCATTCTAATTTAAAGGAGTTAAAAACAGAGCCTGAATGGTTGGGAAAAGTGCTTCTATCACATCTGGCTTGTCATCTGCCTACTTTGTCTTGTATGGCAACCTACTGGGAAATAGATTCGCAATTTGCTTTTTGTCTACATTTTCCTCCCTTACCAACACACAGGCTTGTTCTGACTGGGCATACTACTAGATTTGCTGGACGTGGGGTATCTAGGGAGGTTTTTTGTTTACTATTCAGAATAGAAATCAACACAAATGTTGTAGTTTGTATGTTGTAGAACATGATATATTTTAAAAGTGAATCTTTTGCTGTACTGACTGTACAGCATGTGTGAATTCTTATTTTAAAAGTTGTGTTTACTTTTCCATACAGTGACAGGAACCACAGAATACTTCAACCAAACTCTGTGGTCCAGATGTTATCTGGTAGGCTACGTAAAAGCAAGTGAGTCAGATTACCATAATGCGTCGACTTTGACGAATGTCCTCAAATGAAATTCTCATGTTGCATGGCTCACAGACACACCATAACATTTACTGTCTCAACATTTACTGTCACTGAGTCAAAGTCTAGAATAGTAAGTGCTACACAACACATTGCATTGGAATAATCTTTTTATAAAATTATGCATTTTCAGTACATGATGATAATACAAACTAAAGGAAAATATGTACGCATGCAAGGTTTCATATAATTATTTTAACGTGCCCTTCGTTACAAAGTCACATCAGTGTTATTTCATTGAGCATGCCAAAAGGTGACATTGTCAAGAAATATATCCTTAGTTTGCAAATGCTCTTAATTGGGAGTGTAGTGAAAATCTGATTAGAGTACAATTCATCAGATTTTTTATGCATCATTCTATTTAACATGAGCTCATCTCACAACCTTTTCACCTGCCGAACATGTCCCACCTGTAATGACAGTGCGTTTGTTTGCACCCTTAGTGAAATATTGAATTACACACACTGCAAAAGAGTTTTGAACATCAAAGTCCCACAACCTGACTCAACAATTAAAACTTTTCTAAATGGAAAACAAAATTTGTAGTTGTGCATATGCATGATTTTCCATTGGGGTTCATGTAAACTATAAGAACATCATAGCTCTTTCTATAGGCAACATTATCATTCATATTTCCTTGTTAATTTTGACACCTGTTGTGTGTGAAGAAAAACCAGAGGCTATATGACGTTTTGCCATATTGCTTATGAGATATAGTTTCCATCTATTAAATGTTATTTTTATGAGTTTTACAAGCTGTACATTTTAAAATAAATGCAATATCTTGAAGAAAAATATGAAAATGCACCTATTATTTTTGGGCATAATGTGTTGAAAAATAGTAATGAATCTTCTATGGTATATCTTTATGTAAGGGTGTACTTAAGGGGGTTTCCTTCTTTATCCAGTTGTTTTATTTGGTAAAGGATAGTTGACTTGATGAGATGTATTTTGGTGATAACTAATACCCGATTCCTATTAAAAGCAAACATTTACTCTCGTTTTGCACATGTTTCCAGGATGCGTTATGCAATATCTCATAAATTAAAGTCAACATCATTACGCATAATAAAAAAGCTTAAACAGTAACAGCGACAGATAAGGCCGTATGTCGCAAGGAATCACATTTCAACAGCAGTCTGGGAGTTGAGTTTATCCCGGAGCTTGAGCAGTCAGAGTTGAGCGCGGCTTCAAGCAAATTGCGATGGGTTGGGCCAGTATTGAAGTAAATATTTCACTGCTTTCCCTTTAAAACGCCCCTTCATTTTTCTCTCTGTAATGTCGAGCAGTCCTAAAACAAATGAATCCAAACCTGTGCGACTCGTGCTGTTTGGGGAAGTAGGCTGAAATAAACTACGGAGCGAGAGCGCAACGGTTTTATTCTGTGAAGATGGCTGGAGCGAGTGACATGTCCGCGGTAG
The DNA here is from genome assembly GCF_025860055.1 of Xyrauchen texanus. NCBI lineage: Eukaryota > Metazoa > Chordata > Actinopteri > Cypriniformes > Catostomidae > Xyrauchen > Xyrauchen texanus. Next base: position 17,629,938 of record NC_068285.1, on the reverse strand, counting down.
CTGCTCCGTGTCTCCCAATATTCAGCCTGGATGTGATTTACGGACGCGGGAACTACATCCACGAGATGAGCTGCGCTGAAGTGGGGCCGCATTTATACAGCCGCATGTGCTGCGCAGGTAGGTTTTTGCTGTACTGGTTCAGGCGAATAGGAGGAGTTCAATGTGTGTGTGTGTGTGTGTGTGTGCGCGCGTGCGTGTGTGTTGCTAAAGAGGGAAGGGAGGGGGTGTTAGAGATATCATGTTTTGTGCCAATACTCTAAAAAATTTTACACAATAATTTTGCACAATTTTATCACCCTTATGTCCTGTCCTGTGTGTTACTGTGTAATAGGCGTACTTAAGTTACATGTTAATTTTACTATTTGGTGTTGGTGCACAAAAAAATTCCTAACTTTTTCTAGACTTTAAGATCAAGATTTAAAAACAATAAAATAAATATATATATATATATATAGGTTAAAATGTATAAGAATTTAGTGTATAGGCAAAGGTAAAACATATATATATTTTAGGTGCTGGCACTGGTCACAATTTCAGAAGTTTTATATTTTTTCCCCATAAGATTTTTCAAAATTTTTGATACATTTTTTTGTTTTCATAAAATTGAAAAACAATTATTTTTCAATTTTGCTTTTATTATCCATGCAGTTTTTATGATCTCACATTACTTGAAAGATTGCATGGATAATAAATGTACAATAATGGAAAAAATCAGCCTGTATAGCATGTCACATTGCAGGACATCTGCTGCTTATAACAGTAGATATACACTCACTGTATGTACACCTACATATTCATGTGATTATCTAATCAGCCAATCGTGTGGCAGCAGTGAATTGCATTAAATCATGCAGATAGGTGTCAGGAGCTTCAGTTAATATTCAAGAATATTTAACAATCAGAATGTGGAAAAAATGCAATCACAGTGATTTCGACCAGTGACTTGATTGTTGGTGCCAGACGGGCTGGTTTGTGTATTACTGTAACTGCTGATCTACTTAGTTTTTCAACAGTCTCTTGAGTGTATAGAGAAATGTGCAAAGAACAAAAAACATCCAGCAAGCGGCAGTTCTGTGGGCGAAAACGGCTTGTTAATGACAATGGTCAGAGGAGAATAGCCAGACTGGTCCAAGCTGACAGGAAGGTGACAGTAACCCAAATAACCACAAGTTAGAATGGTGCTATGCAGAAAAGCATTTCTGAACATACAACATGTCAAACATAGAGGCGGATGGGCAACAGCAGTAGAAGACCTCTTTGGGTTCCACTTCTGTCAGCCTCAATGTTCGACGTGATGTATGTTCAGAAATGCTTTTTTGCATAGCACTATTGTAACTTGTGGATATTTGGTTTAATGTCACCATCCTGTCAGCTTGGACCATTTTCGCCCACAGAACTGCGATCGCTGGATGTTTTTAGTTTTTCACACCATTCTAAGTAATCTCTAGAAACTGTTGTGTGTGAAAATCCCAGGAGATCAGCAGTTACAGAAATACTCAAACCAGCCCTTCTGGCAGCAACTATCGGTCGAAATCACTGAGATCACATTTTTCCCATTCTGCTGTTTAATGTGAACTTTAACTGAAGCTCCTGACCCGTATCTGAATGATTTTTTGCATTGCACTGCTGCCACACGATTGGCTGATTAGATAATCGCATGAATACGTAGGTGTCCAGGTGTACCTAATAAAGTGGTCGTCAGTGTATATACAGTAGATGTGAATAACTGTTATTTAGTGAGGCCAAAGTTTTATTTGTCAAATGTGAACACTACAAATGTGAGCTGTAGCCTATGTCTTTACAATGAATGTCCTACAAGCTTTCATTAAATATGAAAACAATTACAAATATATTTTTAATTACTATTAAAGTTATATACAATAATTAGTAAAAATGAATAAAGTTTAAGAATAATACTGATTTAAATTAGTTTACATAAATATTAGTAATAACACATATGAAATCTGCCTTTTATAGGCTCTCAAATTTTGTAGCCTATATGTTGTTCCACTTACTATACACATATGTATATATTAATAAAAGTTAATTATCCCAGAAAAAGCACACCTCAGCATTTCCCCCTTTGGAAAAGTGCACCTCACTGGACCAAATCTGCAGTGACTCTAAAAATATTGGCAGGATGTTTCTAACTCACAGCATCTCTGTGTTTGGGTCTGTTGCCTTGGTGACCGTGGAGCTTTTTTTTTTCCACAGTCAATGCCAGTTTTATCTTTTTCTCAATTTTATTTTGCAATCACTATTAAAATTCTAGTCAATAAATATTTGTTGGTAAATATAGGCCTAACTATTAAGTTAATACATTCTTAAGTTCTTAAGTCTCAAGACAAAGAACCGTCTGCTCTAAGAGCACCACTATGTGTTCAGTATCTATGCAAAGTACAATTTGACTAGTTTTTGCACGTTTTCCAAACTCATACAATTTCTGCATCATAAATCTATGTAAGTGCATGCCTGTGTGTTTATATGAGGGGGCGAAACACAAGGTTGTCTCCTGTTTTGCTTGCGTTCCAGCCTTGTTTATGAATTTTCAAGTCTGCCTGAATGGAGGAGTGTACATTGGTGTGAACTGTTAGTACCAATCTGGTATATTTTCCCTTAAGATTTATAGTAAAGAGCAGTGTTATGTCCTATAAACCTGCTTTAGGATGATTTACTGCCTGAGTGCATGTTCGCAGTCAGTGCGTGCAGGCCATGAATGTGTGATTGACAGTTTGGGGCCATAGAAGATTTCAGAACTCACTCTGCTTCATCAGTTGCTACTCTTTGTGCTCTTTGATCTAAATAACAAATCAAATTTGATGTCATATTAGTTTTATTTGAATGTTTTGAAGGAATAGTTTTCCCCAAAATGAAAATTGTCTCCCAGACGTGCATGACTTTCTATCTTCTGCAGCACACAAATGAGGATTTTTAGAAGAATATTTCAGCTCTGTTGGTCCATGCAATGCAAGTGAATGGGTGCCAAAATGTTGATGCTCCAAAAAGCACATAAAGACATCATAAAAGTAATCCGTATGACAGTGTTTTAATCCATATTTTCAGAAGTGATTTGATAGGTGTTGGTGAGAAACAGATCAATATTTAAATCCTTTTTTGTTTGAAATTCTTCTATCTGCACAGTAGGGGGTGATATGCATGAAGAATGCGAATCACCAAAAACACAATAGTGTTAAAAGTGATCTGTTTCTCACCCACACCTATCATATCGCTTCTGAAGATATAGATTTAACCACTGGAGTCTTATGGATTACTTTTATGGTGACTTATGTGATTTTTGGAGCTTCAAATATTTTACACCCATTCACTTGCACTGTCTAGACCAAAAGAGCTGAGAAATTCTTCTAAAAATCTTAATTTGAGTTCAGCAGTTGAAAGTCATGCACATCTGGGATGGCATTAGGGTGAGTAAATGGTGAGAGAATTTTCATTTTTGAGTGAACTATTCCTTTAAGTGACAAGATGGAGACATTGCCTCTTATTACTTACATAAGAGTAGAGTGGTGGTGGTGTAGTGGGCTAAAGCACTGAACTGTTAAGCAGAAGGTTGTCGGTTCGATCCCCACAGCCACCACCATTGTGTCCTTGAGCAAGGCACTTAACTCCAGGTTGCTCCTGGCGGATTGTCCCTGTAATAAGGGATTTGGATAAAAGTGTCATCCAAATGCATAAATGTACATAATAAAACAAACAAACAGACTGAATACTTAGGGCTTAATTTTATCAAAGCAAGCATTTCCTATCTACTCTTAACAGTGCCACAATCACCATACATATTGAGGGGGACATGTCCCCATTCAGAATGGTAGTTGATCAGTATGAATGTCATTGATCAATCTTGAATATTTGGTTGCATTCTTGGCCCTAAGGCTACTTTAAAGAAAGTAAAATTCCAATTTGCTGCAGAATTTGGCATCACTTACAAAAATCATTACACGCATACTGTAGATTTGTTCTTTCTGTTTTTTCTGCTATAAGCTTTACATTGAAATTAAGTATTCTAGGCATCTACCACATCATGCATAGAAGCTGAAGGAGGTGTCCAAAGGGAGTATAAGTGTGCAAGGGACTAAATGTGTATCTAGTCCATATGGTTTGTAATTGCATTCTGAACTTGCACTGTTTTGAGTGTCTGATGCCCAAAGAGGTCTTTTTTTTTCAACCAAACCTGATAGCTGTGCGTACATGTTTTTAATACCATACTCCCTAGAGATATTATGTGTCTTACATGAGGACTAAGGAATTAACCTAAGGGCTTACAGTCAAATTCCTGTCAAATGACTCTAAAAAAGCTGCAGTCTATCATTTCTGCGCCACTAGTGGCACCAAATGGAATTGGAAAAAGTTTACAAACAATTCAGCCATTGGTCGATCAAACAGGCAGTCCCACCTCAAACTTATGGTATTGGTGAAGCAATATTGCTATGTTGGGCTGTTAAAACAGTGCAATCTTGAAAATGCCACAGTTTTTACACTTTGTGGAATTCCACCTACGATTGACTACTTACAGTCTTTGTACATTAAGCTGGGATTGGCGAATATTTTTTTACCTCGAAAAACATTGCACACAGATGCTTTTAAAGCAGTTCACACCTCATGTAATCACCATGCATATATTTATAGATGTGTTACACAAATAGGTAGTTTCACTGTGAAGTATAACAGTTACTTTGATGTTTTATATTTAACTCAAACCAGTGGTTCTCATCTTGTCTATTAGAAGGTCTCCAGGCAGTCAGCATCGACCCAAGGCAGATGGTGACAGCAGCCGGTCTCTCAAGCCCAAACAGGCCACAGCCCTGAGATGCAATGCAAAGAATCCTCTAATCCTACCTGTGATCTGCCTTTCAGCCTTTAACTGATAGAAAGATGGATTGTCTCAGGGGTTAGGGGGCAAAAAAAATTGCACCTAGCTCCAGTCACACCTGTGCATTCAGGTCCAGCTCTTTCTTGCAGTCTTGGACTTGTCCATGCGCACACTTTAAAGTGACTTGTAAGTCATGTCTTCCTTGTAATTTTGGCTGATATAAGGGGTTTGTTGTTTTAGATCATAGAGATCCATGCTCATTTCATATGCTGCCTCTGAGAAGTACATTGTGTTTGGATGCATTTTTGTCCATCTGTGGTGACTTTGGCAAGCCTGCATGTAATAGTATTTTTTTTGGGACTTCAAGAGAATAGCTCTGCAGGATCTCAATATATCTGCAGGACACTGAAATTCTCAGTCTCTTACTTGTGTCATAAAAACTACAAAAGCTTTTCTGTGTAATTCCTGAAATGAGTAACATTTTTCCTCCATGAGTGGGATTGCCTGGTTGGTGGATTTCCCACCCCCACACAAACAGATGGAATACCTAGACGGCAACAGACCCTAGCCTTGATTTCTTCCTGGTGCTATAGTTGATGACTTATTTCATTGCTGTGCTCACTATTAGAGCACCACATACAGTAAAGTAATTTGCACGTCTTGCACATGTGTCAGGGTGATTTGTGCCATATTCGCATGCACAGGGTTGTGGTTTCCCTCATTATTGTGTATGCATGGATGTAAGTTGCAATAACCATTAGTGAGTGATAACATGCTTTTATAGGTTATTACAAGCGACAGGTGTCTTAAGGGATATTTTGGATTAATTGTATAACTATACAAGAAATGTGTGTGTGAATCTATCTCAACCAGGTCCAGGTCATGTTTCTCATCAAAATAATAATAATTATAATAAAGAATTAATATTTTTCTTGAAGTAAATGAAGGCTATTTTTAGAGATGCTTTTTTTTTAATCGTGACATTATTTTAATAATAATTAAGCTCATTTTCCCTCCAAGTTCCCTTTAGTATTTTTGAATTTTTCTCATGACCAGGGGTTTTTAAACTGGGTTCTTTGGATCCCCAGGGGGGCCACAAGGGGAATCTAGGGGGTCGGAATACATTTTTAGAGAATTCCCTTTTCAAAATTATTTTATATATATATATATATATATATATATATATATATATATATATATATATTTTTTTTAGGGCTGTCAACATTAAGGAATGCAAACTGGGGAAATTGCTTATTCCCATGGTAACAGCCACAGTGACTTCTGATTGGTGAATGAATCTCGCTTTTAGATGACTTGGGGGAATTGCTTTTTACAGGTGTTATTAACAGGAGATTCTGTAGATGACAGTGGACAATTTCCATCATACATTAAGACATGGAGCTATTACTTCATCCAGTAAAAAAGAGAAGGGGTTTAACGTTATGTATTTCAAGTTATATCAACCAAAATGAGCGTGAATATTCACAAACCACTGCTGACCAGCACTGGATTAGCAAGGTCCCCATTTCTGACTGTATATGGCCTACGTATAATTATTTTTTTAATCTTGCTAGATAAAGTATGCTACTGTATTATTATAAGTTAGTATAAAATGACAATGGACAATCCAGCTTTAGGTCAAATGCAAACATATTTCACAGTTATTATTGAAGATATTAACACATTTACATATTTAATTTTCCACTTCAGTGTAACTGTCATGTATGTGAATATAAATCGTGTCATGCTCGTGAAAGAGTTTTTATGATGTAGGAATATGAAAACTTTTTATTTTCCTTTTATTCCATTTTATTTGAAGAAAAACAAAAAGTGACAGTTAAAAGAGACATGACAATTTGACACAATGAATAATGATTAAATTGGGTTATTGTATCATTACTGTTGTTTAATTATGAACAAAACTATGATATTATAGTAACAAATAAAAAGAAATTAATCTATATTCAACTGTTTATTTTTCTTCAGAAGAATATGGTACTTTCCTCATGCTTTGACTTTTGAATTGCCTTGACAATTAGTACTGTTTGAGCTTTGTAGTGTTCTCTATGATGTTTCTTCGCCCTGCGGATGGCGCTAATACCAGAAATGAGTGACGCCCCTCTCCTCACACTTCTTTTTATGGTGTTTGTTCTTGCTCTCTTTCATATTAATCGCTTGAGCAGTATTCCTCACTTTTAAATAGCTATGCAATGGCTGGATACAATTCAAAGTCAAGTTTATTTATAAAGCACTTAAAAACACAAGTGTAGAACAAAGTACTGTACATTAAGTGTACGTCAAACACAATAACACAATCTTACAATCTTATTAAAACACAATGGAATAAAACATTTCCAAATATAAAACCAATAAAAACCACTTGACTTGACAAATGTAATCTAATTGAAAGATGTTGCACACAGAAGCCTCACACAACATATATTAAAACATATTGGAACTAATAACTGAGATCATTTTATACCTTTAGTAGATAATATCATATTAGTTGTACATGGGATCAGGGGTCCACAAAGAATTTGGGTATATGAAAGGGGTCCTTGGTTCAAAAAAGTTTGAGAAGTTAAGGATGTCTGTATTGTTAAACTCTCATTTATCTTTTCAGACTCTATTGGTTAGGTTTATTGGAAGGCATTTTGCCTTCAGGGTGGATGGAAAAGTTACTTAGGTTAGATTAGGACACGACTTTAAGGTCGTTTGTGCCATGTTGGTGGTCTTTGCTCATTATGGGGTGTGCACAGACTTAAGTTGCGGTAACCATTGGTTAACATGCATTTATAGGTTGCTACAAGCGAGAGGGTCTGTGGGCTCATTTTAAGAACTATGCAATCAATTTGTGGCTTTTTGTGCGTGTTCTCAGCAGTGCAAAATGTGTTGGTGTGGTTGTTAATGTCACAACAGGTACAGTATATATTGGATATTTCAAAAAGAACAATAAATTAGATATGGCTTATCAGTTCATGCTCTCAACTCTCTCTTTTCCTCTATCACTCACATCATTAACGTGTGGTCAGCCACATCTTTTTTGTTTCTCAGACTTGTCATTGACAGAATGAGAGACCCAGTATTTCACACCACAACCCCCAAAAATAACTAAAACAGAGCGATGCCTCATACACTTTGAATTTATAGCCTACAGACAGGTATTTAGCGAGAAGTGCGGAAAAAGAAGGCAGAGAGAGGAACTGAACGAGAGGGGAAGAAAATGAGTAAGGGAGGGAAGAAAGAGAGCAGGCTTGGAACACACCTACTCGTCTCTGTGGGTCTTCTCATCTGCTTTTAGATACAGTTGACTGGGAAGAAAGAAAGAGTTCAGGTTAAAAAAAAAAACATTTCCGTAGAAAGTGTGAAAGTCTGCTTTGTCTCTAAAGCTAGAACGGAAGTGCAGAAATGGCTGTATATCAAGGTTACAGAACGTACTCCACAGACAGTGTGGGCAGTGACTTGGTCTTCACAGAGGAAAATCATTACCAGGGGATACTCAGGGCCATGGATGAAAGGAAAGGTACTACTGAACTTCTTAATACTTCTGTACAAGCTCGAGCTATACTTCTGTAATACCTTTGTACTTGGATAACTATACTTTTTCATCTAATTTTTTGTTTAAAATGTTTAATGTAATCTTTTTACAATGTTGAATTAGTTCATTGTTCTGCATTATTTTAAAATGTGCACTGCTGATGTGGCATTTTGGGGCCCACACTATTCATTTATTTACATCTTATTGACAAGTAGATCAAGGGCTCTTGGTTCAAATGTTTTTGAAAGTATGCAATACAGTTATATCATACTATTATATCATAATTATATCATAATTGGCATCATCACTGGGCAGTTCAAATGCACTTTCTTTCTTCCATCCATTCATGACAGAAAGGTCTAAGATGTCAAGTGGAATTTCATTTGGAAATGGAAGTTTTGGGGCTCCAAAGGGAGGGGCCAATTCCAAGGCAGATCCCAATTCTGGGTTGTGGTGCTGTGTGTACATGCATAATATGTTGGAAAAGAGGTCACAGTTTGGATACAGCATTGTTCATTTATTATAAAAGAGCTTGATATATTTTTAAATATAATTTGTCATTTCATACATAATTACATAATTGCCATTTAAACATAATTGCCATTTCAAAAATTGCTTGCATTACTCCATATAGAGAAACTCCATTCCCTCAAGCTATGATTTCAATTTGACGAGTGCAAAATCTAGACTGCCGTGCAAAGGAATGCCTCTTAAAACGTACACTTCTCTATCTGATCTTATGTTTTTGCTTATCATATTTTCCATGGCATGGAACATTAATTAAGCTTTAATGTCACCTCAAATTATACTGATACGATCATTGGCTTGATCTTTCCATTATAAGGCTCTAAAATGCTGTTGATATTTGCTTGGAATTTCAAGGTCTAATCCGACCTTTAAACCGTTCATCCTTTCATTTAGTCACGCATGCCTTAGAAAGAGCACTGGATGTGCTGATCTCAGGTCATTTCACAGACTTTGACTGGTAACAATCCTGACTAAGGCCAGCACAGATGATCATGATTGCACATAAACACTCCATCTGTGTCTTGCCTTTTCATGTCTCCACATGTTACTGAATTGTGGTGTTTACAAACTGATAACATATATTCCCTACATGTTTTTAGTTGTGTAATATCCTGCACTAAACTGATTGTTTATGTAAGATAGTAAATTACTTTCTGGTCAAATATTTGTTGTTTAGTAGTAGACTTAATAAAATGTGTCTTTGAAAGGAAATGGTTTTCGTGGCAGCACAATCATTTGTAGAAACAGAAAGTCATATAGGGATGCCAACCGGCGTAGTTACCAGCAACATAACAACAACAACATGCATCCAGTGACCTGCAGTTGTTTTGTTATGTTTATTTGCATTATTTTATCTCTTAATGTTTTGGTTGTGAAAACTGGAAAACCTCCGAGATTTTATCACAAGCTCGACTGTAAAGAATGTGGAGATTTCAAAGACACTTTTTTGTTAATTTTCAGTCATGCTTTTGTTTAGAAATATCATCAGCTTCAGTGCTTAATCTTGTGACTGAGAGCGGATGTCCTTAGATTGTCCTTAAACTACTGCTCCACATGAATTCTCCTTAAACTACTGCTTCACATGAATTCTCCTTAAACTACTGCTCCACATGAATTCTCCTTAAACTACTGCTCTACATGAATTCTCCTTAAACTACTGCTCCACATGAATTCTTCTGAATCAATTTATTTCCTATGAGCTCATCAAAAGTTTATTTTAACGTCTAAGAAAGGGGAAGTGGCATTTATCAGAATTGAATCTGAATCACTTTCTTATATTAGTCACAAATCATTAGAATACATTTTTGAGAAACAAACTCTATTCAGGTTATGGTTTTAAAAACTTCTATTGAGGAATTTACCATTTCTTGCTTTCTTATAATTATATGCTAAAAATATGATGATCAAGATGAAAGTAAATGGCAACAACAAATAACACTTTGTTAAAAAAATACACATTCAGTGACAAAAAGCATTGACATTGGAACTACAGAAGAAATCATCCTTTCAGTTTGCTTTCACCAATGGAATGTTTTCTTTGTGCTCAGACAAGTTGATCTAGACCGCTTATTTACTTTCTAACATTCTGTTGTGACTTCTTCATGTACTTTAACAGCCATATAACTTCAGATGGGCTGGATGGGCCACACGCCCAGTTTGCACTCATGCCCATCCAATCACAGTTCAGTTTTGTGTGAAATTAAATATGATTGAGAAGCCAGTTTAAAATTTTCTTATAGACTATCGCAAATTGCAAATCCTACTACACATTCTCATGGGGAAATCATAAGGATTCATCTGACTTTTCTACATTTGGCTCATTTGTATGATATTGTATGACTTTCACTACAGCCAATGACATCACTGGGTATTGTTTCCATCTAATACGCAACAATTGCTTGCTTCTGTCACACACAACAGCTTCCTACCATGTTTACACACTCTACTGATCGGTTAGGTTTAGATAAGGGGTTTGGGTAAGGGCATAATATTAATAAGCATGTCCTTAACGCCTCGTACGTGAAACTTGCACTTACTTCCGCATTAGATATCTGGGCATTTGCATGTGATGAAATCGTAACCATGCTCAACAATAATGTGACTGGACTGATTTACATTTTTTAACATTCTTAGAATTTCGGTGGTAAGATATAAGAAAGTATTTGACTTGACATTATGCAGTGAGAGATCACATACAAATGAGGTACATGCCAGAAATTCACATTAAAATGGCACAAAATAATGCCTTTAAGCCTTTGCTTCTCTAAAATAGGCTCCATGTGGAACAACAAGAGGTAGTAATAGTGCATTACAACCAAAGAAAAGAGAACCATTCTAACCGATCAGCCACAACATTAAAACCACCTGCCTAATATTGTGTAGGTCCCCCACGTGCCACCAATACAGTGCCAACCCGCATCTCAGTATAGCATTCGGAGATGATATCCTTCTCACCACAATTGTACAGAGGTTATCTGAGGTACCGTAGACTTTGTCAGTTTGAACCAGTCTGGCTATTCTCTGTTGATCTCTCTCATCAACAAGGCATTTCCATCCGCAGAACTGCCACTCACTGGATGTTTTTTTTTTTTTGGCACCATTCTGAGTAACTTTAGAGACTGTTATGTGTGAAAATCCCAAAGAGATCAGCAGTTACAAAAATACTCAAACCAGCCCATCTGGCACCAACAATCATCCATGCAAATATCCAATCAGCCAATCGTGTGGCAGCAGCACAGTGCATAAAATCAGGCAGATATGGGTCAGGAACTTCAGTTAATGTTCACATCAACCATCAGAATGGGGAAAAAAATGATCTCAGGGATTTGGATTGTTGGCATCAATTTTAGGCAGATGGTTTTAATTTTGTGGCTGATCTGTGTATATCCATGTATCAAAATAATTTTGAAATGTATTCCAGTACTTCTGTGATTTGATCTGTTTGACTGAAAACATGTTTTTCTTGTCTTTTTGTGTTCTGCAGATGAAAGAGATCGAGTGCAGAAAAAGACCTTCACAAAATGGGTGAACAAGCATCTGATAAAGGTATTGCACACATCCTTAGTGGCAAAAATGTATTTAACCAATGCAAGTATGCAGAAGTATGCAATTACTCTAAATGCCTTAAGCAATCTCACACAGTGCATAAGTGTGACCATATGAATTTTAGCATATACTTTGACTATACAGACACCAAAAAATAAATAACAAAAAAACTGTTTCATAATGACATAATGAGTCTTTACTTAATAAACCCAAGGATTTGAAGTCTAGGAGCATTTGCCAAAATTTACCTCAACTGAATGAAGTTTATTAGCTTAAAGGTGGCATTTGAAGTCATTAACACATATTTGTTGTCAAGTTTGTTTTTCCTTTTTTGTCTTCAAAATGTTTACTGATGCATGCTTTAATCAAATTATGAATTGGTGTATAGGTAACGATTGATATGAAAGTGAATTTGATTAAAAAGCCTCTTGGCGCACCCCGCACTGTATCTTCAATATCTCAGTTTTGCTCTTACATAAATACTACCATATTGTATTGATTATGATTGAAAATTGAACTGAATAACTCAATAACTTTTTGTGAAGATGTTTGGTGCTTTAACTACAAATGAATGTTAAAATAGGTGCTTGCTTGGAAACTCTTAGTAAGTTCTAAAACTACAAAGAGTGCCCTGTTATTTGTCTGTCATTGCATTGAAAACACCTGTTAAGTTCAAGTACTGAAAAGATAGGTGTGTGTTTAATGAGAGAGAAAGAGAGAGAGCAAGAGAGTTCTGGATGCACAGCCTCGTCAAGTTTCCATTTTTATAATCTATTCCTTTTGTAAAACATATGGCGACTGAGTGTGTATTGCTACTGCTGTGGAGATCCCAAACATTTAATAATGGTCCTGTACACAGACTACACACCCAGTGCACTGCACTGAAAGGTGATATTTGTTTATTTATGAGTGTGTGTGTGTGTGTGTGGGGGTTATATAGTGAGTGTGTGAGCATGAGTCATCAACATCTGGTCTGATTTTATATCTCCAAAGAACAGATAGTGTCCCTGGTACTGCTTGAATTTCGCAGCTGCCCTAGAGGCGCCCACAGTCCTGCATCGCTTTCAGAAACAGTTCTTGTTATTTGAAACGAAAGTTCTTGAAATATCCACCCCCCAAAATATATTCAAGTCAATAAATATACTAAAGAAACCGTAGAAGTAAGAAATAACTTCCAGATTTAAAGAGAAAGAGAGAAAATAGTTTGACTGCGTTGTAGATACAAAGACTAATGGGAGTGTAATGTTTTTTTAGGTCTTAAAAATGTTCAGTAATTTTCTACATTTTCTGTCCTTTTAGGTATTTATGGTACATTTTGTATTTGTTTATTTATTTGAAAATATCTATTTGTGTATACAATGGTCCCCCAAAAAGAATTTGGACATTGAAGCCACACTTAGAAATTAATTAATGTCTTTGCATTTATGACAGAATATCTACTCAAGTGAGAGTTTTTTTTTTTAAGAAAGAAAGTCAAAGCACACTTTCCAAGCAAAGTATTTGACAGTAAGAAGCTAATTAGGTTTTAAAATAATAATGCAATACATATACTGCTTGAAAATAAAATGGCCACTTTCTGCTTAAATGTCAGTGGAACATGTCAATAGTTAATGTGATGAACTGCACCTGTGGTTACTCTGCTGGGACACCTGTGTGAACTGGAGAGGAACTGACTTCATACAGTACATCCATTAATAATGACCTTGACACCAGTTTGATTAAGATAAATGTAAAAAAAAAAAAATAATTGCTCAAATTATTTGTTGGCAGATGCCACTTGGTTTCACATTTTGTATCTAATGCAATGACAGTCATGTATTTTAAGAGTGGCTTAAATGTCCAAATACTTTTTTGTGCTACTATATATAAAGTCTGTTAGTTTGTGGGTTGCCTTAGATTAATTTTCCTTCCTCTGATGAGGCTTTGTTTTTACTCAATAGTCTACATTTCAGATCCAGTGACTTAAGAGGCTTTGCTGTGAGTTGTTAGTCTGCTGTAAGGAAATCCTTCTCATCTGGATGCAGAAGTTTGAGATGGAAACATGGACTACCAAAACTTTCTGTCTCTCATCACAATTTAGGCCCACTGAATGGCAGATTTTAAAGATTAAAAGACGAGATTTATTGAGATTGACTTTCCAAACTGGTAGTTCATTCACAACATGATAGTGATGTTCTATTGCTATTTTAGACTTCATATTGGCTTGTGTTGCTTTCAGTTACATTTCAAATCTGAATTTAATATGGAAGCAGTACCACAGTACTGTGTTATTTTATTATACTTGCGGAGAAAATAACCTTGTGGTTTATCATTAGAATGTTCTGTTAACAAAAGTGGAACCACATAAACAAAGGCACATTTATCAGATATTATATAATGTATGTACAGTAAAATGTATATATATATAGCACCAACAATCATGCTATGCTCCAGATTACAGAGATCACATTTTTTTCCCATTCTGATGGTTGATGTAAACATTAACTGAAGCTCCTGACCCGTATCTGCATGATTTTATGCACTGCACTGCCAGATGGGCTGGTTTGAGTATTTCTGTAACTGCTGATCTCTTGGGATTTTCACACACAACAGTCTTTAGAGTTTACTCAGAATGATTAAAAAAACATCCAGTGAGCGGCAGTTCTGTGGACAGAAACACCTTGTTGATGAGAGAGGTCAACCCAAAATGGCCAGGCTGGTTCGAACTGACAAAATTTACGGTAACTCAGATAACCTCTGTACAAATGTGGTGAGAAGAACACCATCTCATAATGCTATTCTGAGATGTGGGTTGGAGCGGTTTTGGTTGCACGAGGTACCTACACAATATTAGTCAGGTTGTTTTAATGTTGTGCTGATCGGTGTGTGTGTATATATATATACAAAGTTAGTTACATTTTTACAGAAGCACAGTGGTGTTACAACTTTATCTTAGAAACCTTTGAATTATAAGCCCACATTATGAACCTGTAAACCACACAAGTTTATCATTTCTGCATCACTATTGTCACCAAATGAAATTGAGAAAATAATTATTTGCTTTCAAACTGGTTTCTTAAACACTCCCCCTTCAGTTTGAGACAAATTTGAAGGCTTTATTGGTTCATCAAAACAAAACGTAATACAGTAATCAAACATTAACGCCAACATTCAAGCTCTCTTTGTTTCAGACTGTACTATCATCAGTGTCATTTTACTGTTATGTCTCTCAGTTTCCCTCAATGTCTTTTCTATCATACTACAGTTCTCATTGTATTTCCCATCTGTTCCAATTCTTTCTCTTTTTTATCTCTTCATTGTTCATCCTTTCCTCCATCCTTCTCTGTCAGCACTGGAAGTCAGAGGTAGGTGGTGTCTGAGATCACACCTTTGTAGAGTGACTACTGTTATTACATGAATGGGTTTCACATGCACCCTGACTTCCTAGAACTAACATGTCTCCTCTCCTTCTGTCTTTTCTTGCACAAAATGCAGTTTCTTAATAAGCTTTCTACTTATGCTGCAACACTTTACATGTCTCTCCCTTGTGTCACCTTTAATGCTCACTGTATGCTCACTGCTTCGATACACTCCATACAGAATGAGTGTGAGTGTGGCTGTTAGAATGCAAAAAGTATCCAAAAAGTATATTACACAAAATGATTGATTTAATTTAAGAGATACTAAATAGCATGTATAGTGATTTAAACGTGCATTGCCATATTTATGCACATAATATGGTGTCTCTATGAGTTCTTACAAGAGCTGGAGGCTTTTAGCATTATGAAGATATGACTCACTATATAGATAATTCTTTAATTTGCATTGTTCTTTGTTCTTGAAAGGCGACACACTAAAATTTGAATATGGAAATACTTTCACACGCATTGCCACATCCAAAACAACAACAACAAAAAAACGGTCAAGAGTTCCTTGTGTTTGATAGTTAACGAAGCAGCAATTATTGATCAATGTACAAATGGGCAGCCCTCTTAGACGTGTTGTTCAGGGGTTTACTGGGTATGCCTGCATTTCCATTTACTTTTTAACTGTTGCATCATTGATTGTGTTTAAGGCTATGAATGACAAGGCTAGCCAGAGCACGCAGCTGTGTTTTTTAAGTAATGTTTCTATAAACAATAAAAACTGAATGAGAGCTCTCCGTGTGAATATGAGAAAGGTCTGTCCAGATGACCTTCACACATACTTTCCACAGACATTGGAACCATCTTGATAGTTGCGGTTTGCATGTTCCGTTTCTAGACTTAGAGTTCAAAATTTAGCGGATTAGGATGATTTGCTATAGTTTTTGCATTAAAAAGGTTGGTTAACAGGGTGAACTAATGACATACAATTGAATAATAGGTTAATCAGTCACATGAATGACTCCTGAATCCATAATTTTCATAATTCATACTCATTATAATCTTCTGATTTTCAGGCCCAGCGACACATCACAGACCTGTATGAAGATCTCAGAGATGGACACAACCTCATCTCACTGCTGGAGGTGTTGTCTGGAGAGACACTGGTAAGTGTGTCAGTGCTGATATGAGGTCAGATGTTCCATCTAAAAATCCTGTTCAAACGTATTATCAAACCTTACCAACATCAGCCTGATATTCTGCTTCTGCAAGGCTAATAACTCTCCACCTGGGTTTGCTTTCTTAACATAACCCTCTCCTTTTATTGTGTCCTCTTGCTTCTTAGACCTTGTTAGTTTGTGTGTTTAAGTGTAGTTACCTTTTTTATCTGAATTTGATTGGATACTTCTAGAATTTTAACACCCTCAGATGATTATTATTATAATTATTTGCATTCATCAATGGTTATGTTGATGGTTGACATTCAGATCTGTATGACCAGTGGCTCAAACAACACATGGGAGTTTCTTCGACTACTGTATGGACACAAAATAAGCACTCTTAATAAAATTATTAATAAATAAAAAATCTTTTCACTCTCTCACTAGTTTATTTATTTTGACCAACTGTACATACACATGCCTTAAAAGAGACTTCAGACATTATTTTCTGAAACAATAACACATCTCATATTGTGTATTGTTTTTAGTAGCATTCTGTGGTGGAAATTGCAATACATATTTTCTGTTCAAATTGGTAATTATCTTGAATAGGTATTTTTCTTTATTTTCTTCAAAAATCACTTGTCTCATATTTCATCTCAAGCACTGACATGTTTGTCTCCTTGGTAAGCAAGTATACTTTAGTAAATCTTTAATACTGGCAATTTTGTTGGTCTTGATTGAAATGACATCACAACTAAGGGAAAGTTATAATTTGTGTAAAAATGTATAAAATGTATTTAGTAATATTTAAATTAATAGTTTTATATTTTAAGATTGAAAGTCTCGGTCTGGGACAGGATAACAATCAAATCTACCCATAAAGGCATTTCAAAAGTGTTGAAAAATAAATAATGATGGAACTACAAAAAGTTTTCAAGACAAAAATATTTTTAAAAAGAAAGCTAGTTTTGATTAGTTTTTAGATTTTTTTTAATTAATTTTTTTATCACACCCTGGGAGATAAAAGTGGCCGTAGTTGAAGAAACACCCACATACAGTAATGTAGGGTAGGAATGAATGTCTCCCAACATCTTCCCATCCTGATGAGCACTACTACTGTGACGGTGTCTCTTTTGCATTGCGTCTCACACCTTTAACACATTAACAATCTACATTTTCTGCCTCAGTTTCAACTCTGCACCAGTTTGATCCCCCCTTGACCATTCCTTTTTCAACCTCCTGTTTGCTCACCTCTGCCCTGACCTTGATCCCTTTGCCTTTGCCTCCTCTCTTGTGATGCTCTTGCTGTGGTAGCCGAGGGAACGTGACGTTGTCAGGATATCACGGTTGGTGAGTTGGGTCTGATAATTTCCGGCTCGCCTCCCATGGGGCGGGGGTGTGGCATGTGTCACTGCCAGGGGACCTGCGCTGTGCATGATGTCACTTCCTTTGTCATGACACTTGTTGACGTTGCTGTCCTCCCTCCATATTATTGTATTAAAGAGATAGTTCACCTAAAAATGAAAATTCTTTCATTTACATTCTTTCAATCATGGAACTCAAAAAAAGTGACCAGTGGTTGTCAAGGCACATTAACGACATAAAAGCATGACATGCTCTATATTTCAAGTCTTCTCCCTTTGTGTTCCACGAAAGATAAAAACCCATACAGGTTCAGAATGACATGAGGGTGTCAGTGATTAAATCAAGTATTAATGTTTAGCATTATAGCTGTAGAAATTATTATTTAAAAGGTCAGATTATGATTATACAGTGTGTGTTGTTTGGCCATGTAATGTTCTGCATTACACTGCATAGCTACTAACTAAAGGGTTTCAGAAATTCCTGGAATTTTATGAATTTTTTGTTAGTTTTGATTTCAACATACATTTCAGTTATGTGTAACGGTAGCCAGCTGGTAGGTAGCTGTGTAGTGTGTAAAGCTCACTCCCCTGACCTCAAGAGGTGCACTAGCGACTGACGCTAGAGACTGTAGCCTTTAGCCTCCTTGTTAACGCGCCTGCCTCCCACACCGGAGACACCAGTTCAAATCCCTTTCGGAGCGGGTCAAGCATGACCAGTTACATATGCATCATATCATGTTTCCTCATGTTTGCAAACATGGCATCTTTTGAACATCTACATTGAAAGCCGAAGTGACATCATGCACTGCAAGCCAATAAGAGCCTGGCACATTGGCTGCTATATATTGTGATGACTGATTGACAAATGTCATTGCATGTTCTTATTGTATGCTGGTGCATTTTGTCCACACTTTGGTCCTATTGGGTGTCTTTGCATACAGATAATAGATGATCAATTCTAAAGATGGAAAATCTCTTATCCTTGGCTTTCAGAATAATAAAAGGTGGTCTAGATTATAAAGGTTAAAATCTAGTTTAATGCAGACCTCTTTTAAAAATGTGCTTGTAGTTTGGGTTTTGAATCAAGCCAATGTTTTTAAAGGTAATGCTGTAAGATGTACAAGATGTTACAAATAAATTGTGAATTTGTTTAGTTTAATTATGCTTATACAGGAGATGTTTATTAGTATTAGTTAAAGGTGCGGGCTGTAATTTACTGCTGATTGCTAAACGTTTAAGCATAGATATAGTAATAGTAGAATTGTATTGTTGAAAAATACACTCACCTAAAGGATTATTAGGAACACCATACTAATACTGTGTTTGACCCCCTTTCGCCTTCAGAACGTGGCATTGATTCAACAAGGTGCTGAAAGCGTTCTTTAGAAATGTTGGCCCATATTGATAGGATAGCATCTTGCAGTTGATGGAGATTTGTGGGATGCACATCCAGGGCACGAAGCTCTCGTTCCACCACATCCCAAAGATGCTCTATTGGGTTGAGATCTGGTGACTGTGGAGGCCATTTTAGTACAGTGAACTCATTGTCATGTTCAAGAAACCAATTTGAAATGATTCGAGCTTTGTGACATGGTGCATTATCCTGCTGGAAGTAGCCATCAGAGGATGGGTACATGGTGGCCATAAAGGGATGGACATGGTCAGAAACAATGCTCAGGTAGGCCGTGGCATTTAAACTATGCCCAATTGGCACTAAGGGGCCTAAAGTGTGCCAAGAAAACATCCCCCACACCATTACACCACCACCACCAGCCTGCACAGTGGTAACAAGGCATGATGGATACATGTTCTCATTCTGTTTACGCCAAATTCTGACTCTACCATCTGAATGTCTCAACAGAAATCGAGACTCATTTTTCCAGTCTTCAACTGTCCAATTTTGGTGAGCTCTTGCAAATTGTAGCCTCTTTTTCCTATTTGTAGTGGAGATGAGTGGTACCCGGTGGGGTCTTCTGCTGTTGTAGCCCATCCGCCTCAAGGTTGTGCGTGTTGTGGCTTCACAAATGCTTTGCTGCATACCTCGGTTGTAATGAGTGGTTATTTCAGGCAAAGTTGCTCTTCTATCAGCTTGAATCAGTCGGCCCATTCTCCTCTGACCTCTAGCATCAACAAGGCATTTTCACCCACAGGACTGCTGCATACTGGATGTTTTTCCCTTTTCACAGCATTCTTTGTAAACCCTAGAAATGGTTGTGCGTGAAAATCCCAGTAACTGAGCAGATTGTGAAATACTCAGACCGGCCCGTCTGGCACCAACAACCATGCCACGCTCAAAATTGCTTAAATCACCTTTCTTTCCCATTCTGACATTCAGTTTGGAGTTCAGGAGAATGTCTTGACCAGGACCACACCCCTAAATGCGTTGAAGCAACTGCCATGTGATTGGTTGATTAGATAATTGCATTAATGAGAAATTGAACAGGTGTTCCTAATAATCCTTTAGGTGAGTGTATGTACAAAATGATGATGAGATGACAACTGTAGTTACAGTATATCAGTCTTTGGGGGCTTTCACACTTGGTTCGATTGCCTGTTCCGAACCCGAGTTCGATTGCTCCCCCCTGCCCCCGATGGACTGTGTTCACATTATATATTTGTATCCGAACCGCGGTACGCTTGCGTCATGAAGCTGCAGCTGGTGCGTAATCGTGTTGCTTGATAACCGTGAAATGAAAAGGCGTCAAAATTCAATGAATAGACTTGCTCGGTTCACATTTGTTCTTCTTTTTTTAACCTTTGGTTTTGTTTTCAACATCAAGATACAGAAACACACTTGTGTCTGTCTGCCGCAAAAATACTGAAATCGTTCAAAAGACAGCGGGCTGTCCGCCGAAGACAATTTTTGCGAAGGCAAGCAGAAATCATCTCTCTGCTTGCAGTGCGTGTGCGTCAATCCCGCTTTTCGTCAAGGTAAGTGTATACACACACGCACGCACGCACGCACGCACGAAAGTAAACCCTTTCCGCTCATTTTGAAAGTGACGCGTGTGAGACTGTCGACCACATTATACGTCATCAATAGCGGTTCACTTCCGCGGTTTGGTTCCATTGCATTCATATCAGCAGCGAACCGTACTGGAGTTCACATGAACCGTACCCCAGACCACCTTTTTAAGCGGACCCGAGTACGGTTCGCGGGTGCGCACCCGAGTTCGGAAGACAGCGTTCACATCATCCAAACGAACCGAACTCTGAAGTCATTCGAATCGGGGTGTGCACCAAAAGTGCTAGTGTGAAAGCCCCCTTAGAGAAAAAGCTGCTTTATTCAACAATGATGAGTGCTGCCATGTTAAGATCATATGACCAGCCGAATATTACTGGCTTTATCTCGATAATTATCTGTAATTTGACACTTTCATTGGAGGAATAAATTAATCATGGCTGACAGTATATAGAGCATTTTTTCAATGATATCTGTAACTAGGTGTCCACGCAACATAAAAACAAATGTTACTTAGTGCACCTTTAATGTATTTTTTCTCACACACCTCTGTAACACGACAGAATTCTCCTCATGGTCGCATCTATTTCTTTGAGAAGTCATCTTTCTTACTGATAATCTCTCCATTTGTTTTTCCAGCCCAGAGAGAAGGGCCGCATGCGCTTTCACAAACTACAGAATGTACAGATCGCACTGGACTTTCTCAAACACAGACAGGTACGGTGGACCAAACAACTAATACAAATGTTTATTTTATGTTTTTTTTTTTTTTACATATTCTCTGACTTTATTTCTACCATCGTCTTGTTGTTTCTCAAACAAGCCTCATTGTTGCTACAGGTGAAACTGGTGAATATCAGAAATGATGACATTGCAGATGGAAACCCCAAGCTGACCCTTGGGCTGATATGGACCATCATTCTTCACTTCCAGGTCTGGGATTACATTGATTCCTTAAAGAAATACAGTAGTTCACCCTAATATGACAATTCTGTTATCATTTACTCACCCTTGCGTTGCTCCAAACCATATTACTTTTTTCTGCTGGAAAAACATAAGGAGCTAAGTTCATGAATGCCGTTGATCTGCTCAGATATGATTGAAACATATCACCATGAATTGCAACCTAATTTAGTGTATTACAGTTGTTTGTTGTTCATATTTCAGCAAGCCAAAAATCACAGACAGTCAGCATAACATCATCGATACGACACCAGCGGTTAAGTTAATGTCTTGTAAAGCAATACGATCACTTTTGGTGCAAAAAATATCAATATTTAAGTAATTTTAACTATAATCCAAGGTAAGCTTCACGAGAGAAATCATACAGTCTCTCGTGTGACGTATTCACATTGCCATATTATGGACGTAATCTCATATTCTTCAATCGGTTGAGACATCCAGGATAAGAACACAAACACACCACTGTGAGTAAGGAAACAGATACATCTAGATCTAAACCAAAACCAACCAAGCAACTGTACAGCTTTCCTCCTCCTCATTTGTAAACAGCGCTGCTCTTGCGGCTATGATGCACGTTCTCACGTGTCTTAAGTGCCAATGCGATTACATCACACGCGCCAACTGCTGCTGACCAGCTGTTGTCGTATTGATGACGTTTAAGCTGACTTTCTGTAATGGTTTGAGCTTCAAAATTGTAAGGATTGCAGTTTGTGCAAAATAACTAAGTCTCAAGTGGTGGATCAGCCCACCCACAAAACACCCACAGAACTGAAAAGTTGTACTTGCATTATTTTGCATACGTGGTCTCAGGTTAAATGATCTATTAACTTGTTTTCCATTCAGAATGTTAGACAAAACAAAGAAGAGGACCAACAGAAACTTTATTTTGTCTCTTATATAGATGGTTGGTTCTCTATGCTAAGGCAATACTATTTTTGTATTGCTGGCACAATGTTTTTGTCTCAATATGGAGAGACTGGAGTGCAGTTACTAAAATGTTTGTGTTAATTCAGTTTCTTTCCGAAGAAAAAGCGGAAGCAGCCTCCTTTTTGTCACATTGGTTCTTTGGGGAATTATGGACCAGGAACGTGTCCATTTCAGTTGGTGACTCACTTCTTCCCTTAAGGAAGTGGAAGCCGGCACACTGGCATGGTGGTTTGGTGACTCAAAAGACCAACCATATGTTTTGGTTGTGCAAATGTGCGGTTGGAAATCGAGAACTGGTCCTTATGCAGAACTGGTTCCAATTCCATTATGCAGTATATACAATATGTTTTATCAAAGAAGTATTTAAAATGTAGGAAACATTTGTATGAAGCCAGGAACAACAAAAAAAGATTAAGTGCACCATACCATTTGTGTATTGTGTAGATGTGGAGAAAATACTTTCTCACTGCAAAGTGTTCTACTTGCATTAAAAAGATGCTGAAATGTCTATCTTGGTTCTCGTAAAGCTAGACTGAGACTGAGAGGGTGGACGACGTGTTTCCATGATGTCTGAGTCACTGTGTGCATCCTCAGTATAACATTCAGAGTTATAGATTGACCAGACTTTCCTATAAAACAGTACTCTTATAATAGGAGGAAACTTGATTTTAGCTGTTGGGTGGTTATAACCCACAGGGGAATCCTGACGATGAGTCACCAGAGGAAAGTATGCATGCAAAATCACAAACTTAAAATTGAACAAGCTTCTTTTTATGAGTGAATATTATGATCACTGTCAACCACAAGTCCATTCTATCATAGCAACACCAGTGAGGGCATTTGAGGTATTCTTTTCTTTCTCAATTTAAATTATGAAATGCCATGTCAATTTCCCCAAGCAATATAGGGTATTGTTTCATTATTGGTAAGCAGCAAATCGCACATTCAAAACTATGATACTAAGCATTCTATTCCTAAAAAAGAGTACTAGTAATTCCCTTTTGGTAAATTGAACCATTCATATAAAGCATATGGGATGGCCATACTTGAAGAAAAAGTCATGGTTACTGTTGTAACCTCCATTCACTGATGGAGGGAACGAGATGTTGTGTCGAATGTATTGACACAAGGGGTCTTTCTTGAGAGCCTCACGTACCTCTGAAATTGAGAAAAGGCCAATGAGAAATTGGCAGACAGAATCTTTTCCCGCCCCTGGATATACGGGTATAAAGGGAAGCGGGCTTGCATCTGTTAGTCAGGTTTTCACACTTAGGAATCGAGAATAAGGTACGGCCGTTTACAGTGATAGGTCTAGTGTCGCTGACAGAGAAAACTTGCAGGTCCCCAACCCTCTTGATAGAAGCTAGCGATATCAGGAGGGCCGTCTTCAAGGATAGGGTCTTGAGCTCAACTGAGTCAAGCGGTTCAAATGGGGGTCTCTGAAGGCCTGAGAGGACTACTGTGATATCCCAGGAGGGGGAACAGGATTGACTAGGGAGAGTTCAGCCTCAGGGTGCCTCTAACGAACCTGGAAATCAAGTTGTGCTTACCCAAGGACTTGCTGTACACTGCGTTGTGTTGGGTCTCGATAGCGGCTACATACACCTTCAAGGTGGAGGGGGACAGCCTCCCCTCCAACCTGTCTTGCAGAAATGAAAGCACTGACCGAACTGTGGGTCTTCAGACCAGGAAGTACACCAATTTGCGAACAAGTGCCACTTTAGGGCGTAAAGTTGCCTGGTAGAGGGAGCTCTGGCTTGTTTGATCGTGTCTACAACCGCAGGTGGTAGGTCTCTCAGATCTTCCGCGTCCCATCCAGGGGCCAGACATGGAGGTTCCAGAGGTCTGGAATGATGGGTACGATGAATTGGGTAATATGAATAAAGGGCTGTAGAAACCCTTCTTCATCTTGGCTGGAGGGACAGGCTCTATCGCGTCCTTGAGTAGCAGAGTTTTAATCTCTGCAATTAAGACGCTGGTGTTTACGCCGTGCATCGAGATGGAGTGTATACCGCTGAAACGAGGTGGGAGCCTGGCGAATTGAATAGCGTACCCAAGTCGGATGGTCCTGGCCAGCCAACGCAATGGGTTGGATAGCGAAAGCCATGCATCCAAGCTCCGTGCGAGGGGCACTAGAAGGCCGATCGTTTTTTACATACCGGGTGGGGCTTCGCAACGGGGGAGAGAAGGTAATAACACATCGGGAGGCAAAAGCGTGTCCTGAGGCTTGAGTGCTGAGAAAAGTCTCAAAGCACTTACCTTGCTCCACGTACCCGGCAGGGGGTGGTTTAGAGACTGAGGAAGAGGTCCTGGAGAGCGACTTCGGGACTCATCAGCGCTGGCCTGCCGGGGATGAGCAGTCGTGGGTCCGGAGGCAAGGTGACTGCGTCCGGGGAACTGAGACTGTAGGATTTTGATGCCGGGGCACTGTGAGAATGGCATGCATCGACTGGATGACCCAGGAAGTGAGGAAATTTCTCTTTTATTGACAATGTGGGCAAAAGAAAATGAAGAGTGGTCCTCTTCAAGAGTGAACATCTGACTGCCCGGGTCTTCCATCTCAAGAGCGCTTAGGAGCTTAGAGGTCTTAGAGGGGGTCCTGGAGTCGGGGGGCTTACGCCGCCTGCGGGGCACTCGACGCTGGGGCTGAGAGCTGGGCCTGAGAGCTGCCTGTTTTTTGGATGCAGGTGGACACCCTCGGTGGGTAGACGGGGCACGGGCTGTGTGAGATAGCCTCCATCTGCCTCTTTACCGCCGAAAACTGCTGGGCGAAGTAGTCGTCAGTGTTGCCGAAGATGCCAAGCTGGGAGACAGGGGCCCACGAGGGTGGCCATCTCCCGTCCGAGTGCCCGCGCTGTGACCTTCATGGCTCTGAGAGCGAGGTCGGTGGCAGAGCACAGTTCTTGCAGCACATCGGGGTCAGGACTACCCAGGTGCAGTTCTTTAAATGCCTTGGCTTGGAGGACCTGCAGGATAGCCATGACATGCAGGGCAGAGGCGGCCTGTCCGGTGGCGCTGTAGGCTTTTGAGGTCAGCAATGACATCATCCTAAAGGCCTTGGAGAGGAGTACTGGGCAATCCCACCAGGTGGCAGCGTTCTCAGGGCACAGGTGGATCGCAACCACTCTGTCCACCTGGGGAACTTCCGTGTACCCGTGGGCCGCCCCACCCTCAACGGTAGTGACAGCGGACAAGTGAGGAGGTCGGTTCCGTTCAGTGAAAGGTGCCCTCCACGACCTCGTCAGCTCGTCATGCAATTTCGGGAAAAAGGATCCAGAGGGGGGCGTGGCTGGGAGCAGCGCCCTGACCTGAGGTAACAATCGTCAAGCCATGAAGGCTTTGGGGAGGACGGAGGGTTCCAGGCCAAGCCCACGCTCACAGCGGCCCGGGCAAGCATGTCGGTCATCTGCACATCAGCCTCAGACTGGGCAGTAACTTCAGCTTGCTGCTGCACAACCTCTCAGCTCCGAAGAAAAAATCGGACTGACAGACGCACGCACGCTTTTCTTGATACCAGTATGTCCGGGGGGCGGGGCATGCAAATTCTGTCTGCCAATTTCTCATTGACCTTTTCTCAAGTTCAGAGGTATGCGAGGCTCTCAAGAAAGGACCCTTGTGTCACTACATTCGACACTATATCGAGTGAGTGACAGAAGGGGAACTAAAAACATTTCCCTTACAAAATAATTAGTTAAATTATAGTAACACTAACTGTGGTAACTATGGTACTTAATATGGTCTTTTTTTTTTACATTAACTGATAATAACTAATAACTGGTTAGGAGATTGAGGGAATCCACTACTTTCTTATTACAACTCTTCCCTAGCATGTGTACTGTTTCTAATGCGCATGTGCGCTAGTGAGTTGATTGACAGGCAATGTCTGTATCTAAAAAGCGATTGGCTCCTTTACCTGTAAGGTGGCACATCCTTTCTACATCCGTTGACTGTTGGGTGCTAGAGCTTCTTGATTGGGCTTTCCAATTTCTCCCATTCATTTGAACAGAAGTGGCCCATCTCTACTAAATAATCTCTGCTATGGTCTTACTACACATACCTCTGTTAAACCATTCAAGAATGATGGTAAATTTTCTTAAGAGCAAGTTCAAACATTTATTTTGGAGTTCCTTGTTGACCATTGCCATGCTTTTCTTTGCTCCATCAGATCTCTGACATCCAGGTGAATGGTCAGTCAGATGATATGACCGCCAAGGAGAAGCTGCTCTTGTGGTCTCAACGCATGGTGGAGGGCTACCAGAGCATGCGCTGTGATAACTTCACCACCAGCTGGAAAGATGGCAGGCTCTTCAATGCCATTATCCATAAACATAGGTAAAAGCAAGTCAGAGTTATGGCCTTGGGGCTAGAATCAGACACGTTGGTCCATGTGCTCAAATGGGAAATATGGGTTCAAATCCAGCTTACATACCAGTCCCATTCATCCAGCTTCTCCCCATCATTTCCTGTCATTTCTCCACACCTTATTAATAAAATTGCAAAAAAGCAACAACAACAAAAAATCATATAAAATAAAAGGTGTTTTTTAAGCTCCAAATTAGTCTCGATGAACCTGAGATATGAGAAAAACATGGCATGAATGCTTGTATCTCTAGGCTCAAGCAGACAAGTCAATTTTTGAGGTTCATGTCTTAACTTGCTAGCTCAGTATGTCTATCACAGACACCTTCTTCCCCTTGTTGTGCTAATTCCTGACTTTAACTAAGACATTTTAGACAAGAAACAAGACCAGCCATGCCATTTCTTAAGGTTTACTGACCTGTTAGCACCTCCATGTGTGTAATTTTCAGTCTCACTTGGAAATAAACAAGAATAAAGATCGGTCATTCTACAACTTTAGAATCACTGACCCTTTGAAACCTTCATATGAATACCACTCAATCACACAAACATTTGCTTTTGTTTAGTATTATTTAGAATTTCAAGGATTCATTGGAAGTATGCTTGAAATGGCATTTAGTAAAAGAAAAAAGAAATGAAATTTGAATCCTGAAATGAAGGCGTAGCATGTTCTGAAAAGATACCCAGAGGGTGTGTTTTTTTTAAGTTTTTTATCATTCATCATGTAGCTGCATAACTTAGGTGTACATGAAGCTCAGGCACCAAATTAACATCCAGATGACTCTAAGATTTGAGCAAATGAGGAGCAGTTCACTTTTCCTCTCTCTTACAACTTTAACAACAACACAAGATTAGTATGTTATTTTGACGTGCTGTGAAGACGAAATACCAGTGGAGGGTAACAAGACTGAAATGGAGTTAACTGAAGCTCTTGAAACTTGATGAGTGACACAACATGGAAGGTGTATTCTCTGAGGATTAAGACTGCTTATCATTGGATTTGGAAAGGGATTCTTATTGCTCAAGAAACTGTAGTTCTAGTGTAGAATTCTGTAGACATTACTAAGAATAGGAAATCACATTTACGATAAAGGAACAGATTGATACGTCAGTTACACCTGACATCCAGCACAATGTTTAGTCGGAAGATGAAGTTCCGCTCCAAGAGGAGTCGTAGCAGCTCATCCAGCCATGGATCATGTAGTGACCTGGAGGACCGGGTGGTCATGCTGTGTGAGGATGTTCCTTCAGAGACCTCTTTTGATTCAGGCCAGGGGTCCTTCAGTCCTGGAGCCTGCTCAAGCGGTGGATCCCAGAGTGGAGATCTTGAACAGGGCATGGAGCAAAGATTTTCCCCACTGTACAAAGACAAGTTCTCTTACCGAAAGGTGTACCTCTCAGATGTGGAGCCTCCCTGGGGCCAGCCATGCTACCTGCTCACCCATAGAGTCAATCAATCGTATGAATGCTTTGTGCTACCTTCTGCTTAAAGAAATTGTTAAAAAATCAAAGCAATTCTGTCTTTGCGACTGTTTTTGTCATCATAGCTTTGCAATATAATTGATATTTAGTTTGAAATGTTACTGAATTTATAGTTTGGACAGTGGCTCACTAAAGTATGTGGACACTTAAACATTAGATAACAAAACATAAAACACTAAGATTATCAGTAGCCAACCAAAATCATTTTGATTCCAGCATTTTTATTTTTTATTTTTTTTAAGTATGAGGTTCTCCATACTTACGGTATTATAGGCTATAGGGACCTGTGTGTACATGTAGTATTTCACTAATAATTGTTTTTTTTGTAGAGCTTGCTGTTGAGTAAGTGTTTAGTTGTATAACAAGAGGCTTTTTTTTTTTTTTTTAAAAAAGCTCTGTTAATGGGAATACATGCTCATGTCTTTGCTTGCCTTGTCACTGGCACATCTCTCATGTTTCACACTGCCTCCAGGTTTGGCCAGAGAGTGACAGCTGTGTTCCTAAATAAGATCAGAAGAAAATTCCAAAGATTACCAAGACATACCTGTATTTTTCTTTTCTAAAAGCATATGGAAAAATGTTTCTTGCAGCATTACTGGCAATATAACTTTTATGAACATGGAAAAACACTTCCAAGTGAGCACTTACACTGGGTCTGTAACAGTTTTTCCAAACATGCTTGTCTGCCATTGTTTAGAAAAAAGATGGAACCACCCTAAACACACACCACTGGTTGAGCCAATGTTGCTACTGTATGTCGGATTGTTCGCAATACTCAAAAAACACAGTAATGTCTGATAGCGCCACAGTATTTACACCTTTTGGAGGAATTAACCAACAAATGGCCCACTGTACACATTAAGCTGGGATAGGAGAATGTATTGTAACACCGCAGAAGTTGCACGTATCATATTTTATTTATGTTTGTTTCAGAACATGCACTGACAAGGTCCCTTATACAACGGTTTCTAATAACCTATTAAACCAGTTATAATGTCCACATTGCTGTCAATGCCCAGCTTTAACTTCTCTTACTCCTCCATTAAAATCCTTCTACCTGTCTCTTGCTAGGCCAAACTTGATTGACATGAATAAGGTGTACAGACAGACCAACCTGGAGAATCTGGAGCAGGCCTTCAGCATAGCAGAAAGAGACCTGGGTGTCACTCGCCTGCTCGATCCAGAAGGTAAAACAATGGGGGAAGAATCCAGTTTTGATGCAAAAAAATTGTCCCTTTTGGCACTTTTTGGGACTGCTGGGTACTACTGTTAGATACGTCTTGTGACACATAATAGCAAAGAAAAGCATATAAGAAAAAACTATATAAGAAATTCGTAATGAAAGGCTTAAAGAGATTCTTCTGGATTTCCCTTCAAAAGATTTTCTCATATATATATTTTTTAAATAAATAATCAATAGATTTTCTAGAGCTTGAGGGATCTTAGTGGATTTTACTTGTGTTTACTTTTTCTATTTCTGCAGATGTGGACGTGCCACACCCAGACGAGAAGTCCATCATCACGTATGTCTCCTCTATGTATGACGTGATGCCCAGAGTTCCTGATGTTCAGGATGGCGTGAAGGCCAATGTGAGTGTAAAAATGCAATAAATAAATACGCATAAATAAATATATGTAGTATAAACAAACAAACAAATAAATATACTTAAATTAATAAATAAAAAAATAACTCACTAATACATTTATTTAACTCATCAGACTGTATTTTCTCAGATTGATATGTTTATTACTGATGTTTTTGTTGTCTATTGTTTATTTATTATTCCCTTACATAGTAAAGATACTGTGGGAGTTTTATTGATCTGAAAAAGGATATTACAGTAGTTGCAATCAGAGTATTTACTACAATACACTGTATGTTTTATAGTTTTAATATGTGATTATATAAATATTATTATTTGAACACGATGGGTTCAGGAGTTGGAGTTGTGCTGGCAGGAGTATTACGAGCTGGTGACCATGTTACTCCAGTGGATCAGACATCACATCATTGTGTTTGAGGAACGAAAGTTCCCCACCAGTTATGAGGAGATTGAGGTCAGTCCCTGAATTAATAGGTTGGGTCATCATGGTCCCAGGTCCATAATCATGTAGGTGCATATTTGCATGTGTACTTATGATTTGGTAACTCTGATTTAAGTAATTCTGATTTCTTATTTACCAATTAGCTAAGAGTTGTGTATTGGTGCTTACATGTGAAATGCACTAATCTGTCAACTTAAATCAAGAATAATAAGTATTGTGATAGTAATTGCTTATTGTTCTCCTGCAGACAAACAATCCAAGTTGGTAGCTGATAAATTGTATGTCCATTTTTCTTTTTCTTTTCCTGTAGGTTCTTTGGCGACAGTTTCTAAAGTTCAAGGAGACTGAACTACCAGCCAAGGAGACTGACAAAAATCGCACCAAGCTCATTTACAAGTCTTTGGAGGTAAATTAAATTCACCACAGGTAGAAATGACCTTTTAAGCAAGCATACAGTGCCAGAATTTTGGGTTTATACATGACACATGACACATAGGTTTGTTTGGAAACAGGGTGCAGTACAGGTGGGTAAGATTAAGGTTCCTCCTGGTTATCACCCCATCGATGTGGAGAAGGAGTGGGGACGTCTGCATGTGGCCATTCTGGAGCGAGAGAAACTTCTGCGCTTAGAGTTTGAACGGTGAGACCATGCTTCACTTCATACCTTTGTGCTGGATTCTCATAGAGTTGTTCAAACGTTTGTCTATATGTTTGATTTTTCAATGACTTATTTCAATTATTTCAAATAAATGAATGGTGGAAGTTTAAAAAAATGGCACTTCATTAATAATATCATTCAGATAATAAATTATACAACAATAATCAATTGTCAGATAATTAACATAATATATATAATGAATAATGAAATGAAGAAATTATTTGAACAAAATGCAATTTAATAATCTTACGCTGAATAAATGAATGTGCGAGCACTCAATGTAAAATGTGTATCAATATATTGTAATTAATATTAAAATATTTCAATATAGTTTCAATGATTTTTTTGTTTGTTTTTGTTTTTTTGGAATTTCAAGGATTGTTGGTGTAACTTAAGCTTCTCTGTTCTAATCAAATACATTAGGGATGTTTCTATTGACTTCGTCATGTGTTCGTTTCTAAATGGTATTATACAAACCTCAAGCAAACAAGGCATCACTTTTAGAAAGATTTGTCACAAGACAATCTGGCTACTGCTCTGCAGAAACTTTATGAGTCAGTGATCAGTTATAGCAGCACTTCTGAATATTTGATTCTGTGCGTCTTCCACTCTAAAAAACTTTCCCTGGACTTGGATTTAGCATTATCAAGATTATTAATCATGGCTTTTATGAATGACAGTCATGGATTGCAGTACCTGCTCCACCGAAGGAGGGTGTAAGTGATTCAACTGACTTCTTAATTGACTTGTTAAATGCTTATAAATTCTGAATATTGTTTAATTCAGCCATTGTCCAATCAATGTATTCTGAATATTACAGGGCCGTCATCCATTTTCTTTAAAGTCAATTATGTCTCTTGTGTTTGCTGATATATGTCTTCGTTATGTGTGCAGGTTGGAGCGTTTGCAGAGAATAGTCAGTAAGGTACAGATGGAGTCAGGTGTGTGCGAGGAGCAGCTCAATCAGGTGGAAACACTGTTACAGACGGTGAGACACAGACCTGTACTGTACCATTGACACATTTTGAATAAAAGAAACTTTTTCTGAGACTCTGAGACTCACAGAATGCCTCAAGAAAATCCTGTAGCATTTATAAGCAAATAACATTTATAATTATTCCCTTCTGTTGTAGGATGTACGTCTGCTGGGTGCAGGAAAGCCCCTCCAGCATGGGTCTGAGATAGAAGCTGATCTTAACAAGGCGGAAAACATGATCCGATACCTTTTCAATGATGTGCAGTTACTTAAAGATGGGCGCCACCTACAGGCAGAACAGATGTACAGAAGGTCAGTATGATATTTTACTTTCACAAACTAGATCTGTTGTTTTTGCTCAATGCAAGTATTTAGGTTTAAGTAAATACTTTCAATACCCATAATACAAAAATATGAATGATGCTGTACTTTTTTCGAAGCTTTTTATGTTGTTGTTTTTTTGTTTTTTTGCATTTGAGTTGTTAATTTGTTGTCACAACTTTATTCCTGTCACATGAAAAAATTATTACTGTTGTTGTAAGGGGTTATATTTAGGATTTTTAAATATAACAATTGTACATATAAAAATTTCATTTAACTAAGGAAAATTCAGTAAATCTTATTTCACAGTTTGTTTGGTTTTGGCCACTTAAAGGTGCACTCAGTAATTTTTTCCTCATTTAAAACGTTTTACATATTTGAAAAATTTTATTATATATTTGATTCCACATGGAGGAGGGACACCTCATGGGGGCAGCCATGTTAGCATCACATGACTAACTTAATACTACTTGCTTAATCTCATTAACTGCCCTGTTATTGGACACTTTCACTCATGGATTAAATTAATCCTGGTTTACTGTGCATATAGCGACATTCTACAATGGTATTGACAAATAAAAACTACTGTATTTAAAGGTGTCAGCGTAAGACATACTTTGACATACTTTATTAAAATTACTGAGTGCTCCTTTAATCAATATCAACATCATTGCAAGTGTTATATTGCTTTTATGCCTTATCTCTATAAACAAAATATGAGTGACTTACATTTTAGACACAATATGTTTAGTTAATTAGTCTATTTTTGCTCTCTAAACAAAAATAGTTAATAGCAAGAAGTAGCCATAGCATGATGCTATGTGGCATGTTGATTGTCATGTAGTATGCAAGCCTTTCTGGAATGCCGCAAACACAGAGAAGTGGAGTAATACAAAGAATGAAGCATCCTAGTGCTGTTTCACTAAATATCAGCACTCTTGAAACATTGCTTGTACAATTAGATTAGAGGATCAGAGCTAAATATTGTATAAAGGATTAATTCTCATTTATCCCCACACGACATTTTCTTCAGAACAGCAACATTAGCTATCCTCTGTCTTCTCTCTCAGGGTATACCATCTACATGAGCGTCTGGTTAACCAGCGCAGTGAGTATAATCTCCGTCTGAAGTCTGGCGTGACAATGTCACAAGTGCCCATGACGCAAATGCCCATGACCCAGATCTCCCTCGTCCAAACATTGCAGCAGTCTCCCCAGCGTGTCAGACCTGAACTAGATGAAGTCACTCTCAAATACATCCAGGACCTTCTGGCATGGGTGGAGGAAAACCAGAAACGCATCGATGGGGCGGAATGGGGCGAAGACCTGCTCTCTGTGGAGTCACAACTTGGTAGCCACCGTGGCCTTCATCAGTCTATAGAAGACTTCAAATATAAGATTGATCGTGCACGGGCTGATGAGGTACTTCAATGCGTAAATGTCATACGTGTTTCTATGTTTCATTTGTCTAAGGATTCATAAAGGTGACAATTTCTACACTTTTATTGGATTTCATTGTTTCCCCTGAAGTCCAGTTGTAATGTTAGTAATGGTTTCTGAAATCAAAATAGTCATAATAGAGTTTCAAATGATTATTTTATTCCCTCTCTTTGACCCTTAGAATTGAACAGCCTGGTTTGGTACTGTACCTTTTAGACTTTCAGATGTAAATTACCTCTGTTCTGATTGGCTAACCTTTTTGCATGAAATGAGTAACAATATCATTGAGTATAGACTTTTATGTAAATGCATTTATATCAGACTATAGCAGTAACACATACTGTATATTTGAAAACAAGCAATATTTAATTTAATTTAATTTAATTTAATTGATCAATTGTCACACATTATACATACATTTCTGCATATACATGGTGAAATTATTTATTTTTCACATATCCCAGCTAAGCTAAGCTAAGCTGGGGTCAGAGTGCAGGGTCAGCCATGATACGGCGCCCCTGTAGCAGATAGGTTCAAGGGCCTTGCTCAAGGGCCCAACAGTGGTGTCTTGGTGGTGTTGGGGCTAATTAAATAATACATATGTAGTATGTAAAAAAAACTCCAGTCTAAATGAATTCCATTTGGGCGACAGCGAATAAATGTCTAAAACTGCACTGAATATCATTCGAAAAACCAACATAATTTTCTCTCCTTTTCAGAATCAGCTGACCCCTGTCAGCAAGGGGGCCTATCGAGAAAACTTGGGCAAACTGGACCTTCAGTACGGCAAACTGCTGGTACGCTTTTGAAAGTAGCATCAATACAACAATTTCCATCGATTCTATATACCAGTTTATTTATAGCATACAAAGTCTGATGAAATCAAATGAGCTAATTTTTTGTTTAAATATTGTCATTGTTCCACCTAAGAACTCTTCCAAAGCACGGCTGCGCAGTCTAGATCAGCTACATGCTTTCGTTGTGGCCGCCACCAAAGAGCTGATGTGGCTGAACGAGAAAGAAGAGGAGGAGGTGAACTACGACTGGAGCGATCGAAACTCCAACATGACTGCCAAGAAGGACAACTATTCAGTAAGACCATAAACACTTCTGAATTCTACCTTTACTAAGCTGGCTCCTTATGATGTCATGGTGTCCTTTTTTTAATTACAAACAACTCTCCATGCTCTGGTTTTGTGTTTAGGTGAAATTTTATTGAATTTATCATTAATACACACACACAGTAAGATAATTCAGGGCTCAGTATTTAATGGAGATTGTGTTTGTGTATTTTAGGGTTTAATGCAAGATCTTGAACAGAGAGAGAAGAGGGTAAATAATGTCCAGGCAACTGGAGACAAACTGCTGAAAGAGGGTCATCCTGCCAGTAAGACTGTGGAGGTATGGAATATTTACATTTACTCATATAGTTATATATTTGCGTGAAGTACTACACATACAGAGTTTCTGCTTTTATTGAAAGTCACTGTATTATAGAGCTGAAAAGTGATGATGATGACCAAAAGTATCAAGGAGTATGATGCCAACGTATATATTTCAACAGAAAATTCTGGGTTTTAATGGTTGTAACTTTAGCTGTTTGCAAACTATTCCTCTATAGGCTTTCTCTGCAGCTCTTCAGACTCAGTGGAGCTGGATCCTTCAACTCTGTTGCTGCATTGAGACTCATCTCAAAGAAAACACTGCTTACTTTCAGGTGCATACATCACAGCCTTATGCATGTTGATGTTGTGTTTGTCCAACTGTTATAATTTAACTGAACTTTTTTGATCTCTTAACCATGTCTTGTGCTCTACAGTTCTTCTCGGATGTTAAAGATGCTGAAGACAGGATGAAGAAGAGTGAAGACATGATGAAGAAGAAATATGTGTGTGATCGCTCCATCACAGTCACACGGCTGGAGGATCTGCTACAGGATGCAGAGGTGAGTCTTAATGTGACCATGTGTCTGACTTTGATTAGCTTGATTTTACAACCCAATAAGCACTTATGTTTTATAAGAAAGTACACTTTTTTTTATCACAAAGACCTTCAGTTTTTATAAATACAGTCATTAAGTATGCAAAGTTTTTAGAATTAGGAATCGATCAAGGTATTTTCTCCATGTTCCTTTGGCCTGCAGGAAGAGAAAGATCAGCTGAATGAGTTTAAGACACACTTGGAGGGTCTCAAAAGGAGAGCCAAAACCATCATCCATCTGAAAGAAAGGAACCCTGCTTACCCTGTCAAGGGTAAATTACCAATTCAGGCTGTCTGTGACTTCAAACAAATGGAGGTAAGACAGAGAGAGCCTGTCACTTGTTTCCTCTTGTCTATGGAAAATACGATTCAGCGAAATGAATTACTCATAACATTAAAGTACCAAAGCACAGCATTGCAACGCCATTGTTTTGAACATGTATTCAGTGGCATTCTGTGAAGTACCTTGAAATATCATGGTACATGCAAATCATTCAAAAACATGGTATAATCATCTTTTTACAATGATACCACAGAATAATATTTAATTAAGTAACCAGCACCACCCATTGTCTTGATCTTTCTCTTAGTCGCTGCATTTAACTAATACAAAATGTAATCCATTTCAATCACCAGAGATCAAGATATGTATTTTCTATTAACAATACCATGACTAATATTCTTCATTCTTTGGGCCCAGATAACAGTACACAGAGGAGACGAGTGTGCCCTGGTGAACAACTCCCAGCCGTACAAGTGGAAAGTGAAACACTCCAGTGGGAATGAAGCCATAGTACCGTCCATCTGTTTCATAATCCCTCCCACCAACAAAGAGGCCGTGGACGTGAGCTCTGGGTAACTCAGAACCGCCTAACCTCATTTAACCTCCAATCCTTGAATTGGCAGCACAATGAAATTCCACATATTCCTTTGATCTCCATCTTTGAGATCTGGCAGAACAGATAGGTGGTTTGTTGTGATCATGGAGGCAAAGGTTGCAATATAAACTGAATCCTTTTGATCAGTATTTCCCTTTGAATATTTGTTATATTTT
The DNA here is from genome assembly GCF_025860055.1 of Xyrauchen texanus. NCBI lineage: Eukaryota > Metazoa > Chordata > Actinopteri > Cypriniformes > Catostomidae > Xyrauchen > Xyrauchen texanus. The sequence goes on along the minus strand of NC_068285.1, from coordinate 17,592,963 downwards.
ATTCTGTTTTAATCCTCAGTTTGGATGCAAGTCTGCAGAGGCTGATGGTACTGTGGCAAAGGCTGCATGTGGATATGAAGAGCCTGCTGTCCTGGCAGTACCTTATGCGACATATCCAGCTTATCAACTCCTGGAACTTCATCATGGTAAATAACACACATTTTTAAGTCTTTACATGAGAGGGATAATTCCACCAACTGAATATGAACTAGTTAATGACTTACTTCACATATTACAGTGGCAGTCCCCTAGGAGCAAGCTAAGGGCACAGTGATGAAACAAAATTATTGATGAAAATGTCAGTTGGTTTCCGCTTTCATCAACAATAATGAAGATCATCATGATGATAATCAAACTATTTAGTTAAAAAAATGTTGAGAAAAAAAAATAACACTGCAAGGTATTAACAATGCCCTAACAATATTTTATAAAAAAATATTAAAAATAAAAAAATATTAAAATAATTAAATCATAGCATGTTGGGGATTCAGCTACTTTAGTTCAAAGAGCTGAACACCAGTAAACTGAACTGCTTTGCTAGTGGGTTAACTTAATTAAACGCATCCTATATGAGCTTAATCAGCTATATGCGCAAGGTAAAAGTTATATTACACCTTACACGTGTAGACAGTGAAGTGAATTATATGGCATTTCAGTCAGAGTAAACTGACAAATTCATGAATATGACAGTATTGAGTAAAATTAAAGGAATTTTTCATCAAAAGACAAACTCTATATACAAATCTATATAAAAAGCCAGAGGCTATTTACACTATAAGTGCAAATAGCGATGGATGTTATTTGCACCCCAGTGCAAATACTAGTGTTAGATACTATTTGTACACCTAACAAAATACTAACATACAATATAGGGGCATCACTACAGCGTGTTTATTGTGTTAGAGTCCCCAGACACACTACACCAACCCTTACCCTAAACCTAACCATCCCTTACAAAAAATACTATGGTTTTACTACAGTAACCATAGTATTGTCATGGTATTTTGTAGTAAAATCATAGTAGCCATGGTTACTATATTAAAACCTTATAACTGTATTAACACCATGGTTACTGCATTAAAACTATGGCTTCTGCCAAAAACATGCTTTACAAACAAAATGACTAAAACCATGGTTAATTTTACCTAGAGCAAATATTTCTCTCAGCTCCCCAACCATCACCATGACCAAATCTATGTGAGGAAATGAACCTTTATGTTAATTTGTATGTATTATTATAATTAGTATTAAACTAAATATTAAGAGTGGAGACAGGATGGGGAAAAGGCTTGACCCTTCCGCACTAAAAAAATCACATTGTTGTTACTCCCCACACCGCTGTATTGACACTAGGGACATAAATGACACATACACTTTACTAAGGATATAATCTGCAATGGCATTTTTTGTGACTGGGCAGTATCATTTTGCCTAATTTTGTATAGTTCAAGTCTCTGAGAGTGGAAGAGTATCGAGTGTCCCTGAAGAATCTGGAGCTGCACTACCAGACCTTCATGCGTGACAGTCAGGATTCTGAACTCTTTGGCGCTGATGATCGCCTGCAAGCCGAGAACAGTTACGGCAAAGCCACTCAGCACTATGACAACCTTCTACGCTCTGTTGAACAAGGTGGGTGTCAGGTTAAGTCTGTGTGTTTGTTCAGATGCATACTGTAGAAATCATCCATCACTTTCACTGTTCATCAAAGGGATCTGGCTTCTCTGAATGCCTGAATATAATTGTGCACAGACAAAAATATCGTGGCCCCTGGAACAACCCTTCAAAGCTGTGATTTTTACACATGCTTGATGCAATACAATAAAATAATTATGGCTAACCATTGTAGAGATTTCAAGAGCTTTAGTCTACTGCTTTAGCTTTCCATTTATGCTTTATCAAGTGCTATAACAGCACAGTTTGAAATCCTGTGAAACCCTGGGTAGCAAAATCCACCCACAACTCCCATATTGACTCTAAGAATTATTTTTCAGAACCTGTTTTCAGCCCAAAGGACAATGCTGCGGGTAAAGATCACTGAGTGGATTTGATGATTAATCATGTACAAATGACTTAGTGTAGTTGTATGTTTCATAATTTAATATGCATTTTGCTCTCATCCACATTGACTGTTAATGGAACAGTGTGTACATATGCATATTATGGCATGTTTTTCATTCAGCATTTCATTCAGTGTATTTACTTACCTGTTGATGGTTTGAAATGCAGCATGTTTGCATAATAATGGGCAATTGATATAGATTTTTTAATTTATATAACATTAATATGGTAACTTGATTAGTATAGCACCAGTATGTGTTTGTACATTTGACTAAATTTACTTGCTACATTTTAAGTGTTCTCTCCTGATTTCAGATGTATACCTGTTCTGTTTTAACACAAAATATTTCAACTCTACAGGGGAACAGGATGAGTCTGAGTGCAAGAGTTATATTACACAGATAAAAGACTTGAGGCTGAGGCTGGAAGGCTGTGAGTCCCGCACAGTTAACCGTCTCAGACAGCTGGTAGACAAGGAGCCTCTCAAAGCCTGTGCACAGAGGACCACTGAACAGAAGGTGTGTAGAAAACAACTGTGTTACATATCAGTTGGTTTATACATGGAATACCTGTGAAAATGGCATCTTGTTGATGTGAAGTAATGCCTTAAATCACAAATTAAAGCTTATGCATGCTTTTTATTGTCATGAAAGCAGTTACATTAGTCATGTTTTAAGTATGAAACTTTTAACAACAAAAAATCCTTAATCCACCCCTAAATCCACTATACTGGGTATAAATATGACAGCCCTGCGATTCTTCACCTACAGCACACTCATATACATTGTAATAAAACAGTCTGTTACTCATTAAACCCATACTTCTTAAATATCCACCTCATTTTCTAAGTATTGAACAGAGATTCATTACAAGAGTTTACTTGTAATGAGTGTACCTCCAATACAGATTAATTTGTCTAAAATTAGAAGGCCAAACTTATGTAATTACATTTTGCATGCTTTTTTAGAAATGTTTTCATTAGTGTTGCTTAAGTAGAGCTTTTAGAAACGCCATGTACCAAAGTTCTCTTGACTTCATATTGTCTCAATGATTTACAGTAGAGCATACAGTAGAGGAGCATCTAAGATTTCGGGCTCTATTTCTGTGACCACGCTTGGTGCAGCGCAACAATTGTGCATTACGTCTTATCCAATTTCGTGAGAATGCTAATACTAAGCACAATTTTCATGCCAGCGCAAAGTACAAGTGGGTATGAATAGGAGTGCTTGAGCTATCTGTGGGTGTATATGCACAAACTGTGGGTGTATTGCTTGTTAGTGAATTGGCACTAAGCGCAATTTGCTTTTTTCCTGAAAAATAGATAATTACATTAAGACGTCTGAGAAGCACATCTTAACTCAGTGCAAAGTCTAAAAACAGTTCCTGCATTTGCAGATTGGGGATTCCACCAGCAGATTATTTTAAAGTCCCATCAATCACTTTTAAACCATAATTTGTTTGTTAGTAGATCAATCAATTAAATAATAATATGTTTATTTTGTATAGCGTTTTTCCAGAACTCAAGAACACAGTACAGATATTGAACAAAAAAAAACATTTAACAGAGAAACACACTGTATATATAAAAAAAATGAACAATGTGAGAGAAGCAAAGCATCAAGTTCATCATCATGCATCAAGATGTAACACCATCAAGATTGCAGGTGAGACAGACCGATAGAGAACACATACATCGCAATCCAGAGGCAGGAGGAAACACAACATCCTCTTTAGTATTTCACTGCTAAACACCATAGCATTGGGGCAGTGGCAGACAAAACATAGTTATTGCACGAAAGCATATAAGTCAAACGTTTTCAATATTTTAATTATATCTAATGCATTACATACAGTCCATTTACACTACCAAATTATTATGAAAATACTGTCTTCATCTATATCAATATTGCTTGACAGGGAAAGGAATAATTCATAGGAAGCAGACTGTGCAATAAATAGAGAAAACCTCCTAATTAAATTGCACTTTAGCGCATCAGTTGAGCAAGACAAATACAATACACGATCTACCATAGGTTTACATAAGGTGGAAATGTTATGAAGTTCAATGCAGCTGATCAACCATATACTTACATGAATGTGTATAAGTTCAAAGAAGGCATTAATTAGTTAGACTCCACAGTTAACTGGGACAAAAAAGTTTTTTTGGGGTGATGCTGTAGTTTTTTTGCTGTTTATACCTTGGATTACATTCCAGTGAGATAAGTAGTAGCAGTTCAAGCATTCAGCGAGAAATAATACTAAATCCATTTCAGCAAAGCATCAAGTCAAACCAATTTCTTTAAACTCATAAGTTTAAACATGCATTACTGTAAACATCACTATAAAACGATTGCGCGTGCTATTTCGCTAGCCCACTTCCGCCTAGACTTTGCATATGCTTGCACGAAAATACCAAAACACCATGGCCATGCCCACTGACTTTGAACATATGACGTATGACATAGTGCTACACTTAAAACTACAGTCTAGTCTTAGTGCTCTTATACCATATACAGTATTGTAACTTCATAAGCCAATCATATGCTGTGTATTTAGCAAACTCTACAGCTCAATACTCTGTACTTAAGTACTTTTTAACTTCTAAAAACATATGTATGGTGTATTCTCTCTCTCTATCCTACAGAAAGTCCAGTCTGAGTTGGAGGGTATAAAGAAAGACCTGGACAAGATGGTTGAGAAGAGTGAAGCAGTGCTGGCCATCTCTCAGCAGTCCAGTTCTGCCCCAGTCCTGCGTTCAGAGATAGATATCACCCTGAAAAAGATGGAGCATGTCTACTCTCTATCATCTGTTTACCTGGACAAGTCAGTTCTAAATCTTAATCTGTCAGTTTTCTTACTTAACAGACATATATAGATGATTGAAATGTCCAGGGAGTCTTTTTTCCCTCAAGTCATCTCTTCTGTGTTTAAAGCAAGAGAAGACCTTCCTTTCCATATACAACCATGCTGATCTTGATATTTTTGTCTACAAAGGCTGAAGACCATTGACATGGTAATCCGCAGCACACAAGGAGCTGAGGACGTTCTCAACAAATATGAGAACCAGCTGCGTGATGTACATAAAGTCCCTGTTAATGAGAAAGAGCTTGAAGCCAACCGAACACAGCTCCAGGTGCAACATCTCTCCCAAACAAATTCAGATTTGCACTGAATGATTGTGTTGCAAAGCATGTGTGGCTTCACAAACATCTCACTCTCTTTCTCTATCCCAGAAATTATGCTCAGAAGCAGAGGACGAGAAAGCCACCTTTGACCACCTGGAGGAAGAGCTTCAGAGAGCTATGGCGGTGAATGACCAGATTTCTCGGCTGCACAGTGAACGTGATATAGAGCTGGAACAATACAAACAGTTGGTGGGCAACCTGAGGGACCGCTGGCAGGCTGTGTTTTTTCAGATTGAACTGAGACAGCGAGAACTGGACCTGCTGAGCAGGCAGATGCATGCCTACAGACAAAGCTATGACTGGCTTATTTGCTGGATAGCAGATGCCAAGCAGAGACAGGACAAGCTCCATGCTGTTCCCATTGGTGATAGCAAGGCCCTTCAAGATCAGCTGAGCCAAGAGAAGGTAATATACATCCATCCATCCATCCATCCATTCATCCATCCATCCATCCATCCATTCATCCATCCATCCATCCCTCAATGCAGTGAATACATTATAAATAGATTTTCTTAGTTAATATGTAGACTCCTTTATTGGCAAAACTTGTATAATGATACAGAGTATTTAGCAATCGCCTCTGAATCACCAACAAGGTGCTCTATATGTTAAAAAATAATGTAATATTTTTTTTTCATGTCCTCTGTACAGAAACTACTTGAAGAGATTGAGAAGAACAAAGACAAGGTGGATGAGTGCCAGAAATATGCTAAAGCTTACATTGATGCAATAAAGGTGTGTATGAATTCAGCTTTGAGCATGTTTTACAATAGAAATCCAAGTGATTTATGAATATCAGTCTAACTGTATTTTCTTATTCAGGATCATGAGCTCCAGCTGGTGACATATAAAGCCTTAGTGGAGCCTATTTCTTCCCCTCTGAAGAAAACCAAAATGGAGTCTGTATCTGATGACATCATCCAAGAGGTACCTCATCCATCAGAGCCCTGTGTTTTTTACCAGTACACTTGCATATCTAAAATCCACCTCTCTTTGACGCTCATACTATACATTTATTAATTTCCATGTTTATAACTTATACTGTGACTGTTATTACTCTACCTTGCCTCACATTTGATATGGCAGTAATTAAATGTGAAAATGTTTTGCAGTATGTGACTCTAAGAACACGCTACAGTGAGCTAATGACTCTGTCAAGCCAGTATATTAAATTCATCATTGAGACACAGCGTCGTCTAGCAGACGAAGAGGTAAGTGTCAAAGCCTAAAATAAAAAAGAAAATAGTCTAATTCTAACTTTAACTCACTAACTTGCGCTTTTATAGTTTAGTGTATAGACATATGAAATATCTGTTTATTTCTATGTGCAAACCATATGAGACACAGTTACAATTTCATTTTATTTAAGTCGTATAAAGTGACACATCAGTGAAGGCAGAGTTGAAGTATGTTGCTGTCAATCATGTAGTCAAGGTGAAAGTTATGAAAATCCAAAACACTGCAGATTGCGAACGAGGTGCTCACCAAGGTCTTAAATAGACAGTTCACCCAAAAAATTTAATTCTTTCATAATTTACTTAAAAGTAGATGTTTGGCAGAACGTTATCCTCAGTTACCATTTGGTTTCATTTTATGGGGAAAGTGAATGGTGACTGAGGTTCAGGCTTATATTCTGCATTTACAGTACTTTTGTTTTTCATGGAAGAAATAAAGTTATACATGTTTGGAACAACATGAGAGTGAGTGAATGATAACAGGATTTACATTTTTGGGTGAACTAAACCTTTAAGTTATGCTAATGCTAGTGGTGCAGCACATTCCATTTCTCTCACAATGTATGTCTCTCATTATGTGTTTACCACTATATTGAGGTGAGTTTTAATACCTCTTCCACTACATAGTGAGCTCTAAGTTAGCATAGGTAGCAAATAGCCTGAAGCAAACTTCAAAATCCTCAGCCTGAAAATGGTATTTGTGCATGCACACTCCTAACAAAAGGCACCATTGCATTGTAAATGATGCTGCATTCTTGTTCTCGTTTAATTTCCTGGATGAATTCCATCTGATGTGCTCCTGTAAACAGAAAGCAGCATTCTTTCCCATTATTCCTTTGTGCTCTGGTTTTTGATTTCCACTTTTGAGCAGTATGCTTCAGCCTGACTGTCACCCCTTTCTCTGTAATTGTTTAGTTCTGCTACCCATTTCATTTCTAACCTTTATTTTCTATTTGCTTCTCTTAACCTCTTTACCAGTGCTTTATCATGATGAATGTTTGTCATGTTTGGGCCCTAAAGAGGTAAACTGTCCACAAAAATGCATTTTCATCCTTTCCCAAAACCTTTTTTTTTTTTTTTTCAGATATTAATAGTCAGTAATTAAAACTCAGTAGAGGATGATGTCTCATGTTAATTTAAGCAATTATTAGCATTAGTTGAACTCATTTACCCCTGTGGCATTCATCAGATTATTTTTTTTCTTGTGCACGCTCTCAATATGTATGCTCTGGTCTGGCATTAGTTCATTTCTCATATTTCCTATGCTGCATCACTAAGCCATTTCGTTATAGGCGTAATAATACCACAAGCATTAAAATATCCTTAAAGGGATAGGTTACCCAAAATGGACAAATCTGAAATCATTAATTCAACTTATGTTGTTTCAAACCCATATGACTTACTTTCTTACTTTTAGGATGAATATATGATGAAAGATTTTGATTTTTGGATGAGCTATCCCTTTAACTTATACCAGTTCTAATGCAAGTTTGCCTTGCTGCAACCCAAATGAATGCTTTTTTCTTCAATGTAGCCTTCAAAATAATGCTTCCATAATGCTGAAAAGGCTAAATTCTAAAAATTTCAAAATGTAATGAACTATTACAAAATTCTTCAGTGTCTAAAATTCCAGTATAGACCAGAGTTCCATTTAGTTATGAATTCATGTCCAGTGCTAACACCTCATTAGCATGAAGCCATTTGTTATTGCAGCTGTAGTGTTGTTTTGTGAAGTGATTGTGTCTCATTTTGTGTGCCATACATTGTTTCTGTATATTGTCCCACATACATCTTCTTTATCTATATAAAATGTTTTACTATTTAGCATATCTTGTAGCATAACTTCATTTAACTATCTCCATGTACTTACATTTACACTGACTTACAGTAATGTGTGGATCTGTAATCTTCTGCAGATACAATATCTAACTCCTCAAAGCTTAACCTGATAACTATTTCCCCTACTATGTACTTTCACTAATACAGATAGTTGCTGAAAGACTTAAGGAGGAAGAGAGGAAAAAACTGGCCGAGATGCAGGCCGAGCTAGACAAGCAGAGACAGTTAGCAGAATCTCACGCAAAGGCTATTGCAAAAGCAGAACAAGAGGCAAATGAGCTGAAGATGAAGATGAAAGATGAAGTCGAAAAGCGACAGGACGTTGCTGTTGACGCTGAGAAACAAAAGCACAATATCCAGAAAGAGCTGCAGGAGCTTAAAAACCTTTCAGAGCAGGAAATCAAGTCTAAAACACAACAGGTAGAGGAGGCCCTCCAAAGCCGCACCAGAATTGAAGAAGAGATCTGTATTATCCGGCTCCAGCTAGAGACAACAACAAAACAAAAAATAACTGCTGAAACAGAGCTTCAGCAGCTCAGGGACAAAGCAGTAGAGGCTAACAAACTGCAAAAGGCAGCCCAGGAAGAGGCAGAGAAGCTTCGGAAGCAAGTTGCCGAAGAGACTCAGAAGAAACGCATTGCAGAAGAGGAGCTTAAACTGAAATCTGAGGCAGAGAAGAGGGCTGCTAAAGAGAAGCGAAAAGCCCATGAGGATCTTGAGAAATTTAAGCTGCAAGCTGAGGAAGCAGAGAGGCATATGAAGCAGGCAGAGCTGGAAAAGCAGAGGCACATTCAAGTGGTAGAGGAGGTGGCTAAGAAGACTGCAGCCACCGAACTTGAGACTAAACAATTGTCATTGACAGCAAAACTGGAAGAGTCACTCAAACATGAGCAAGTAATGGTCATTCAGCTGCAAGAGGAGGCGGAACATCTAAGAAAGCAGCAAGCAGATGCAGATAAGGCAAGAGAGCAGGCTGAGAAGGAACTAGAAACATGGAGACAGAAGGCCAATGAAGCACTCCGACTCCGACTCCAGGCAGAAGAGGAGGCCAATAAGAAAACTGCGGCACAGGAGGAGGCAGAAAAACAGAAAGAGGAAGCCAAGCGGGAGGCAAAGAAGAGGGCAAAAGCTGAGGAGGCTGCCCTTAAACAGAAAGAGACTGCAGAAAAGGAACTTGAGAATCAAAGGAAAAAGGCTGAAGAAACTGCTCAACAAAAGCTTGCAGCAGAACAAGAGCTTATTCGGTTAAGAGCAGATTTTGACCATGCTGATCAACAGAGAGCTGTCTTGGATGATGAGCTCCAACGCCTCAAAAATGAAGTCAGTGCTGCTGTTAAACAGAAGAAGGAACTCGAAGAGGAACTGATCAAAGTTAGGAAGGAGATGGAAGATCTTCTGCAGCTAAAATCCAAAGCTGAGAAAGAGTCTATGTCAAACACTGAAAAGAGCAAACGACTGCTAGAATCTGAGGCAGCCAAGATGAGAGAACTTGCTGAGGAGGCCACTAAACTGAGGTCAGTCGCAGAAGAAGCAAAGAAACACAGGCAGGTTGCAGAGGAAGAAGCAGCTCGCCAGAGAGCAGAGGCAGAAAAGGTCCTCAAAGAAAAGTTAGCAGCTATCAATGAAGCAACACGTCTAAAAACTGAGGCTGAGATCGCTTTGAAAGAGAAGGAAGCTGAAAATGAGCGTCTAAAAAGACAAGCTGAAGAGGAGGCTTACCAGAGGAAAGCCCTTGAAGATCAAGCAGCACAGCATAAACAAGCAATCGAAGAAAAGATTGATCAGTTAAAGAAGTCCTCAGACACTGAACTAGACAGGCAAAAGAAAATCGTTGAAGAAACCTTGAAGCAGAGGAAAGTGGTAGAGGAGGAGATCCACATTCTTAAACTCAACTTTGAAAAGGCTTCGACTGGCAAACAGGACCTCGAACTAGAGCTCAACAAACTGAAGAGCATTGCAGACAAGACAGAGAAGAGCAAAGTAAAGGCAGAGGGAGTGGCAGAGAAATTCAGAAAACTTGCTGTGGAGGAAGAGAAAAAAAGGAAAGAAGCAGAAGAGAAAGTGAAAAAAATCCAAGCTGCAGAAGAAGAGGCAGCAAGACAGCACAAAGCTGCTCAAGAAGAGGTGGAGCGTCTCATAAAGAAAGCAGAAGAGGCCAAGAAGCAGAAAGAGAATGCTGAGAAGGAAGCAGAGAAACAGGTTCTTGTAGCTAAAGAGGCCGCACAGAAGTGCTCTGCTGCTGAGCAGAAAGCCCAAGATGTTCTTCTCCAACAAAATAAAGATAGCATGA